>NC_069508.1:30590813-30685813 GCF_027579735.1 Bombina bombina
AGTAACAACACTGGTATGCGAGAATTCCTTGATACTAATAGTTTTTTTCCCCTAAGACCCACTGTTTACAATGTTTCTTTCTATAGTTACTCTTATTCTTATGGGTAACTGGGCTATTGTATTTGTATATGTTTCATTCCTTCATAGGTGCTCAACAATTGTTTTTAGTTATAATAGCAATATCCACCTTGGGATTTTATTCCATTTTCCTGCTAATTTGCTTTTTGTGTTGGGTATATTATTCGGGTGGCTATATAAATCCTATGAACATATAGTCCAGATTTGTTATATATCTTACTGCTGGGTGATACAATAATCGTGTAAGTATATTGCGTATTCTTATTCCAACATTCTTAGGCAATCTGTTTGATAATACTGCCTGTCTGCATCTATTTCTTTGCTTGATACTATATGTGCCCCCCTGATAGCAATCTTATCTTGCTGTTACCATTGTTTGTGGGGTTACTATGCTGCTATATTTTGTATTGTTACTTTTAAACCACAAGTATTTTGTAATTGTAAAGTGTTATAATAAGTATACAATGTTGCAACACTCTAACTCTGGTTCCTTGCTAGGGACTCCAACATTGATTTTCCTTGTAATTAAGGTTCCACCTCTAAATTCGGTTACACTCTGTGCTTATTTGACTGTACCTATTAATTATACCACTCGGTGAGTCTTTCGGATTACCTACAACCCGGTACTATGTCTTCATAAATTATTCTAATGCTATTTACGATAATATCCTAACTGCCGCTCTGCGCCGTTTACACTACAGCTAGGTTTGGCAGTCTGTCACTAATATAGAGTCTAGTTCGATTGAGATCCGTTGGCAATCGATACTTCTATTTGGCTAAGCCCCTTATGGACACTAGTGGGGATGCACTTGGGTTAATTATTTAAATAAGGTTACCCATAAGTTATATTCCGGTTTTTATCGTAGTTTAACCATTAACCCCCAACATGCATTCACACACTGTTTGATATCTTCCCCATTACTTTTGCAAATTTTCGCTATTTGAGATAGATTAATTTAAAATACACACATAACACACTAGTGGGACCCCATTGTCCCACGCAACCCCCTGACGCGTTTCGCCAGTTACGGCTTTATCAAAGGTGGCGGGCCGCCGATTTTCAAAGCCTTTATTTATTTTCAATTGCGGAAGTTCCGCCTCTACCATAATTTCATTCGTTGATCTCGGCTGTCAATCATGCGTGTACAGCCTATTGGGATCGATGTATACGATGCTGTATTTTGTTTAAGGTCGACTGCTGATTTTGTATCTTAAGGTGGACCTATTCCTCTGCTGGATTTCTTCTGCTTCTATTTTTTTATCTAAGTCCATTCTTGTAGTAAATTCAATGGATCTTAGATATGCCGTGTGTTCTTTTGTTATGTGGATGTATTTTCCTCCTATTATATACTGTATTTCGAATAACATTGCTTATATAAATGTCGTAACCGACATGATATACTTATATGTGTGTTCACTGTTTGCTCTTAATTGTATATGTCTTGATTTAAAATGTGGTTTTTAGTTTATGTTTTTATCATTAGTTTGTAATCTTAATTGTTTCGTTCTGAACACATTATTTTTCCTTTTTAAATAAATCGCATGATTAACAATAACACAACTGTGATCAAATGATTGTGATGGTTATTTCTACTGATAGCATTAGTGATGTTGTTCCCCTCCATGAGATTTTATAATCGTCGTTTTACTATGTACATGTTTTAATATTTTTCACTATCTGTGTATTTTCCTGTGTACATGTGTTTGTTATTTTTTCACTATCCTTCCTTTTTTCCTCTCTCAGATCTTGCTTTTGACTTATTTCTTATCATCTTAGTCCTTGTTTTGACTGTGTTGAATATACTTCAATTCAAGTATTATTGTATAATTTAATTTTTATTGACCTGCAATTCTGAGTGAGATTTTATCTTTCCATATGTGTATTTTCGTGCTTTCGTCTATGTCTACTGGTAACAATGTTCTCATATTGAAAGGAAATAGCATTCTTTTCATTTTTGGTGCTTACATACCCATCTAACTTGTTCTTGTTGTGACTTGTGTTGTTGTGAATTTTTATTTATTCGTTTTTAGTGCCTTGGGTGTCATTTCGGTTCGTCATACATTAAAACAGTGTATTTACAATCTTTATATCAAATCATTTTCTTTTACTTATTAAATATCTTACTTAGTGTCATATACCTTGTGGTGCTCTCAATAACAGTGTGTGTTCCCAAGTGAACTTATGATATTACCTGGGTGATTGTGTTCTATTGTGCCTCGTGACTGATGTGATAAAAAACGATATTAATGCATAGTAGATTTAAATGTTGTGATTTGATGCTTGTTTTTCCTCCCCTTATCCTATTACCCACTCTTTATGGGTTCTTGGAGTAGTTTTGTGTTTTGGTTTATTTTTTCTGTGTTTAAAACTATGTGTACATCTCTGTGGGGATATACAGGGATTATTGTTTCATCTCTCATAGGAATACAAAAAAGTTGTTATTTTCATTTATTCCATTTGGATGCACAGTATTTAGTAAATATATCCACTTGCTTTCAGCTTTAAGCAGAGCTGTTTCTAGGTCTCCTCCCCTTACTCCTAGTTTAATATGTTCTATTCCCCAACATTGGAGACCTTTGGGGCTAGAATTGTGCTTATATAAAAAGTGTGATGCCACACTGGTTATGGGTTTGTCATCATCTACATCTTTTCTGGCATTTTTAATATTTCTAAGATGTTCCATTAAACGAACCCTTATCTTACGGGTCGTCATGCCTACATAATATAGTTGGCAAGTGCATTGTAATACATAGATTACGCCCTGAGTGTTGCAACTTATGTATTTGTTGATTTTATGAATTTGACCAAACCTATCCATTATGCTATTGGTTTTCTTGATATACTGACATGTAGAGCATGTTCCACACTTAAATGAACCTGGGGTGAAGGCAGTTATTGTTCTCTTGCTGCTATAATGACTTTGTGTTAACATGTCTTTCATGTTTTTGGCTCGTCTGTATCCAATCTCTGGTTTTTCTCCCAATTGCATTCTTAATGTTGGATCTGATGTTAAAATATGCCAATGCTTTTGGATGATTTCTTTGATTTGGTTGGTCTGAGAAGTGTAAGTTAAGATCAGTCTTGTTTTATTATCTTTTGATTTGTTCTTCTTTTTTAGGAGTTCTCTCCTATTGGTGTTCATCGCTTTGTTTCTTGCTTTTCTGATACTTGTCTTGCTGTATCCTCTGATAGTTAGCCTTTCTTCCAGTTCTTTCGCCCTTATTTTAAAGGTGTTTAAATCTGTACAGTTGCGCCTGGTTCTTAAAAATTCTCCCGTTGGCAAGCCTCTTAGGGTACCTGGTGCATGAGCACTTGATTTGTGTAATACACTGTTTGTTGCAGTCTTCTTCCTGTACAGATCCGTGGTGATTCTCCCATCTTCCTCTTTAATTATTCTTAGATCAAGGAAGGCAATTTCTTTTTGACTCATTTCTGATGTTAACTTGATATTTAAATCATTCCGGTTTAATGTGGCTAGGAACTCTTGTAGTGTTTCATAAGAGCCCTCCCATACAAACAAAATATCGTCAATGAATCTTATCCATAGGGGTATGTAGTCAGTGTATTGGGTATTATTTTCAGTGAATACATGCTCTGCCTCCCACCAGCCCATGAATAGGTTTGCGTAGGTGGGGGCGCATGCCGTCCCCATTGCTGTTCCTCGTGTCTGCAAATAAAAGCCATTATCGAAGGTGAAAACATTATATTGTAAGACAAATTTCAGTAAGTCAATTATGAATTTGTTATGGTTTTCATCTTCTTCAGATTTTTGTGTCAAAAAATATTTTACTGCCTGTACTCCCTTATCATGGTCTATAGATGTATATAACGCCTCCACATCAGATGTTACCAGCCATGTCGTTTTTTCTATATAGATGTTGTCTAACTTTTGTAGGACCTCCATAGTGTCCTGAACATAAGAGGGCAATTCTTGTACAAAGTTTCTTAGTCTATGGTCAATATATTGACTGGCTTTCTCTGTAAGGCAGCCTATACCAGATAGTATAGGTCTCCCTGGGGGGTTTGTCTGGTTTTTATGTATTTTGGGAATAAGATATAGTGTGGCCACTTTTGGATTAGGTACTTCCAGAAATTTCCTTTCTTTTTCTGTTATTACTGCATCTTTATATGCTTTACAAATCATATAGTTGTATATTTGCTGGTATCCCTCAATGGGGTTGAATAACAGTTTCGAATAACATTTTTTGTCATTGAGTTGTTTATTCACTTCTCTTAAGTACATTTCCAAAGGCCAAATTACGATGTTACCCCCTTTATCCGAGTTACGAATGACCGCATCTTCCCAATCTTGCATTTCTCTGAGTGCCATTTTCTCTTTGTAGGACAAGTTATGTATTTTGGGATCCAATTTTAAGTCTGTGATTTCTTGACAGACCAGATTATTAAAGATCTGTATTTGAGGCAGATGAATATTTTTTGGAACATAGGTAGATTTATTTCTTAATTTACTTCTCCATTTTTGTTCTCTTTCACTGGTATTTTCATCCAAGAGCTCTTCTAAGTCTTTTAAGCTGCTTAATTCCTCCATGCTCCATCCTTCTAACGGAGGTGTAGTATTAAACTGTTTTTTCAAGGCTATTTTTCTTAGATATAACTGAATGTCCTTAATTACTTCAAACTTATTAGTATCCTGTGATGGACAAAAGGATAATCCTTTGGATAATATAGAGATATGTGATTTATTTAGAGGTTTTTCAGATAGGTTTATCACCCTCATTGCTTCGTCCCCAGTTTGGAGAAGGGGCTCGGTGCTCTCGGGGGTCTCTTTGGGTCTCTCCAGTTCTTGTGACCTTGTGATTTGTGATTGCGATCTCTGGCTGGCTGAATAATAAAAGTTAAATTTTAAAGGTATCAGTGGCTCTACCCCAGTCTGGGCAGAGAGTGCTATATAGCATTTCTTTCTAGGGAGAATATCCCAATCTTGTTGCAAGTTCAGTATCAGATGCTAGCACCACTCCTCAAAGGAATATAAAATATAGATACTATAAACTAAATACAGTATCTTAAATAATTGAAACTAGTGAGGAGCTTGCCTATATAGTGCCCTTGTTATCCTTGTGTGTTGAACAGGCACCACCTGATAACGCACGTGCAGCGCTGCATGCCTGCCATGTCTCACATGTGAGCCGGGTGTATAGGATGTGAGCAGGGTATAATTTGCTCCTTTGTTGGTCTGAAGACAGGGATAAAACCCCGAAACGTCACTTGGGATTAAAAATTACCTGCTGTTAAATCTGGAGAGTGCCTTATTATATTTTATTATATTTATAATTAAATATAATAAAATAAAAATATAATATATTTGTATTTTATTATATATTTTATTTTATTATATATTTTATTATATTTATATTTTATTTTATTATATTTATATTTTATTATATTTATAATAAATTAAAATATAAATATAATAAAATTAAAATATAAGATATAAATAAAATTAAAATATAATAAAATATAATAAAATAAAAATAAATATATTTTATTATATATACACATACACACACTATAATTGTGATTGTAATGTCCGTCGCCATCAGCAGTTGCGCACGCATCCTCAATGGAATGTTGGCAGCGTCAGGCAGCCAACAGAATGCGTCCAGGTGAATTCCTGAAAATGGCAGGGTGGTGACCAGCCATTTTCGGAATCCATCAGGAGGCAAACGGAGCATTAAAAAAAAACAAAAAAAAAAAAAAACGAACCTCCCACACGAAGTATTAACACCTACACCGCAAACCCACACATTGCAAAAATAATAAAATGAACCCCTTAATCCCTTAACCATCAACCACCCACATCGCAATAAACCTATTTACCCTATTAACCCCTTAAACCGCCAAAGCCCACAACGCAAATAATTAAAATTGCTAAGCCCCCTAACCTAACACCCCCTAAATTAACACAAACTAACTAAACTAAAAAATACTAAAGTTACAAAAAAAGCTAAGATTACAAAAAATAAAAAGGCTAACATTACAGAAAATAAAAAAGCAAATTAGCAAAGTTTACAAAATGAAACCTAATCCCTATGAAAATAAAAAGCCCCCAAAATAACCCCCCCTAATCTAAGAATAAATTGCCAGTTGCCCTTAAAAATGACTTTTTGCAGGGCATTGCCCCAAAGATAAACAGCTCTTTTATAGAAAAAAAGTTTAAGTCCCCATAACAGTAAACCCCCCCAAAATAAAAGAACCTAACACTAAAAAACCTAAACTACCCATTGCCCTGAAAAGGGCATTGCCCTTAAAAAGGGCATTTAGCTCTTTTACTGGCCATCCCTAATCTAAATAAAAAACCCCCACCAAAACCCTTAAAAAAAACCCCTAAGTCTAACCCCCAGGTTGGTACTCACCGTTCCTGAAGTCCGATGGAGAAAATCCTGTTCCAGGTGGTGAAGTCTTCTTCTAAGCAGCGACCTCTTCTTTCAGGAACTTCCAGCGTGGAGCGGAGCTGAAGACCGGCGACCCTGAAACTGAAGACCGGCAACCCTGGAGGATCAACTTTGTTCGATCGCCAATCAGCCAATAGGAAAAGAGCTACTGAAATCCTATTGGCTGATTTAAACAAATTGCCTGGTATTTCGGGGCTGGACTGTACTGTGAAGTCAGGATCAGACTGATATGCTACAGGAAAGTTCTTCTCTGTGAAAGGCACATATTGAGCAAAAAGAGGCTGCTTCTAGGGTGGTAACTAGCCATAGAACAAGCTATTATGCTATTGTTCGTTCCCAGGTTGAGCGCTTCTCTCTTTTTATTTATGCAAATTATGACACTTAGGGAAGTCTCCCTAAGTGTGATGCGGGAATCCAGACATGGACCCGTTGCTCAGTGTGCCTAGAGGGATATGGCTGCACCTCACTGACGAGGCCCACAATAGGCCGAAACGTACGTCTGGGGTTTTGCCGTTTCTCTTCTTCAGAGAGGGATTGCCTGGTATTTCGGGGCTGGACTGTACTGTGAAGTCAGGATCAGACTGATATGCTACAGGAAAGTTCTTCTCTGTGAAAGTCACATATTGAGCAAAACTAGGCTGCTTCTAGGGTGGTAACTAGCCATAGAACAAGCTATTATGCTATTGTTCGTTCCCAGGTTGAGCGCTTCTCTCTTTTTATTTACTTTATTACTATAAGTAGAATCTGTGAATTATGCATAAGAGGGTTAGTTATACACTCGTCCAAGATACTATAATCAAATACATAAAAGTTATCACTACGGCGACACCATTTGTCTGCCAATATCAAGTTATCATTAATGTTAACAGCAAATTATAGTTACGAGAAGGAGATTCAGGATGGACTACAACTGCTAGTTAAAATAGAATACAAGAGACAGCACTACGGCTTTCTCAAAGGTGGGGCGGGCTCCTCTTCTCTGGACTTTTATAGGCTGAAAAGATATTCTTTATCATAGCCTGAAAGGAACTCAATTGGCTAGGGAGCGGCTCTGGGTAGGTCAGGGGGGCGTGATTGTCCTATTGCGCACAGGATTTACACAGGGCGATAGTAGGTGGCCTAGTTACCGTCGTTATGTAAACAAATATATATTTACAATGCAATTAAAGGGAGATCAAATTAGTGATTACCTTATACAAATAAGGATGAATGTTATTGATCATGCAGCAAGAAACAATTCTCTACTGATCAGGATATAAAACGTGAGTGTAAAAAGCACAATACATATAACACTTCAAAAGATGTTTTTGTTGTACAGGGTATATGTGTATAATAAATAACCTAAAATAAAGAATAGGATATTTAAGATACTGGTGATAAGTATGAGGGATGTGTGAACCCAAAATAACTCAATAGATAGTCATTCGTGGTGAGGGGTATGAATTATTGGGGACTGGTAATACTAATACTCATTGAATAAGGGAATGAATGATAATATAGTATCAATTCTAAATTATTATTTTGAAGAGAGAAACCAGTATGACGGTGGTCAAATATACGTGAGAAGGTGAATTAAGTGACAACACATAGGAGGAGTGGGGAATGAAATTCGACATAAGTTTTGTGCTGCAATATTCAGAAATTAATTGCCATAATCCACCTGGAATGTGGATATTGTCAACATCTGTGGTGAATATGTGCCTGTGTATATGATACAGGAAAACCAAGGTTCCAGAATGGGAATCAAAATTGAACAATGGATAAGTGTCACTATCAAATGAAAGAATAGTGTCAATTATGCAAAACCGGTGATACTGAAATACAGTGAATAGAGGAATAAAATAAGATATCACTATGTGCTTACAAAATAATGTCCAAACAAATGACGTGAGGATAAACCAATGTGACAGTAGGTGAAGAGAGCATGTGAAACTCAATAGGGTAGCTATGCATAAATAATGGGTGATGCAATTTAACTTATAGTAGGCTGAAAACATTGTGCCATCTCTGTGTCGGTCGGCACGTTTATGTGATTCACTATATTATTATGTTGTAACTATGTATTCATGTTACAAAAAGCAGTAGAAATTATTTTGCTCATTGAGCCTTTTAGGGTGAACACAATCTAATAGGTAGATCCACCTACATTCAGCCCTAAGGAGGGCTTGTTCGAGCTTGCCCCCTCTTATGCCTAGTGAGATTTTCTCAATCCCTTGGCATTTAATATCTTGAGGGTTGCAATTATGGTACAGTAGGAAATGGTCTTTAATTGCATTTTTAATACTTCTGACATGTTCTTGAAGTCTGACATGTAGTTTCTGACTTGTCATAACCACATAGATCTTGGGACAAGTACAGTATAGTGCTTATATAACACTAATTGTAGTGAAACTTATATAACTTTTCATTCTGTGCATTTGCACAAAAACGATCTTAAATGCGGTTAGTCTTTCTAATGTAGTTACAACTGGAACAGGACCCACATGGGAAGGAACCTGGTACAATAGAGGTCTTAGTTTTACCCACTTTGAAGTGGCTACTGGAGACCATATTTTTGATGTTTTGGGTTCTTCTATATCCCACCTTGACTGACTCACCCACCATGGATTTTAGATCTTGATCTAATAAGAGTATATTCCAATGTTTGTTCATAAGTTCAGTGATTAAGTGTGTTAGGGGATTATATGTGAGTATCAGTCTGGTTTATTCATCTTTATTTTTCTTTTTGAGCAGGTCTATGCGGTTGGTATTTAGAGCTCTGGATTTGGCTTTTTTTATTTCTCTTCTGCTATATCCTCTGTCCAATAGTCTCTTCTCAAGATCTTTGGTTTGTGATTTGAAGAGTGTTAGGTCACTACAGTTTCTCCTAACTACGAAATTCGCCTACTGGCAGGGACTTGGGCACTAGTTTTATGTAAAAAGCCGTTGGTAGCAGTGGGTTTTCTGAAGAGGTCAGTGTGAATTTTACCATCCTCATCTTTAAATATCGTCAATTTTAAATTGCATCACCCATTATTTATGCATAGCTACCCTATTGAGTCTCACATGCTCTCTTCACCTACTGTCATATTGGTTTATCCTCACGTCATTTGTTTGGACATTATTTTGTAAGCACATAGTGATATCTTATTTTATTCCTCTATTCACTGTATTTCTGTATCACCGGTTTTGTATAATTGACACTATTCTTTCATTTGATAGTGACACTTATCCATTGTTCAATTTTGATCCCCATTCTGGAACCTCTGGAAACTATCATATACACAGGCACACATTCACCACAGACGTTGACAATATCCACATTCCAGGTGGATAATGGCAATTCATTTCTGAATATTGCAGCACGAAACTTATTATGTCGAATTTCATTCCCCACTCCTCCTATGTGTTGTCACTTAATTCACCTTCTCACGCATATTTCACCACCGTCATACTGGTTTCTCTCTTCAAAATAATAATACTATATTATCATTCATTCATTCCCTTATTCAATGAGTATTAGTATTACCACTCCCCAATAATTCATACCCCTCACCACGAATGATTATCTATTGCGAGTTATTTTGGGTTCACACATCCTCTCATACTTACTTATCACCGGTATCTTAAATATCCTATTTATTTTAGGGTATTTATTATACACATATACCCTGTACAACAAAAACATCTTGCTGAAGTGTTATATGTATTGTGCTTTTTACACTCTCGTTTTATATCCTGATCAGTAGAGAATTGTTTCTTGCTGCATGATCAATAACATTCATCCTTATTTATATAAGGTGATTACTATTTTGATCTCCCTTTAATTACATTGTAAATATATATTTGTTTACATAACGACGGTAACTAGGCCACCTACTATCGCCCTGTGTAAACCCTGAGCTCAATTGGACAAATCACACCCCACTAACTGACCTACCCGGAGCCAGCATGCTCCCTAGCCAATTGAGTTCCTTTCAGGCTATGACACAGAATATCTTTTCAGCCTATAAAAGTCCGGAGAAGAGACAACCGCCCCACCATTTAGAAAGCCGTAGTGCAAAATATGTCGGAGGTGGGGGGGGGGGGGGAGTAGGGCCGTAGCTTTCTCTCTCCTATTCTATTTTAACTAGCAGTTGTAGTCCATCCTGAATCTCCTTCTTGTAACTATAATTTGCTGCTAACATTAATGGTAACTTGATATTGGCAGACAAATAGTGTCGCCATAGTGATAACATATAATTTGATTATAGTATCTTGGGAGAATGTATAGCTAACCCTCTTATGCATAAGTCACAGATTCTACATATAGTAATAGAGTACCAGCAGACAATTGGTACCGCTGTATAACAGGGAACCATTTATTATTTCAGTCTATGTGTAATTATTAAGATGGACAATTTCTCATCCTGGGACCTATCCCTCATTGTCAATTTAACTATCTATGAGATATAGAACCGAGGTTATGCAAGAACAACTATCCCTACTTGAGATATTAACATTATTGTTACTAGCTGTGCTCTCCCCCACTTACCTCTCAGTGCTATTTATTGCTACAAATAACTATTCATATAATACTTTCTGTATCCATTTGGGAACAGTATAACATTTAGTTTCATATGTAATACTTGCATTGGTATACGTACATTGGGAGATCCCTATTATATGGATTTATTCACACTGAATTAGGGAGCCCTGCCACATGATATATCAGTTGAAATTAATATACTAGATTATTTAACCCTTTTACTTCCAGTGGTACATATACCTGATAATTATGAATATACCAACATGCAAGTGATTGCCGATAGTTGCAATATTAGCAGGTGACCTCACACTCTCATATATATCATTTTATTAACTTCACCTGACCTAGGAGGGGGTGTGTATCATTTTATGTGAGCGCAATATTTTGGCTAACATACCTCCCAAACCTGGGAATAGAAATCACAATAGCCTATACACTCAAGTATTGGATATTATAATAGTAGTATTTTGCCAATATCTCACTCTTAAGATAAAATACTGTTACTACTGACTACACAGCAATGCTATGATTTAGAAGTACAGGATGGTTCGACACTGTTTTTATATCTAAACCACATTTTCATTTTTGTAACTAATAAAAGTTAAGTTTTAACCTCTCTAATCTGGATGAAACATTCTTTTTCCACTGATAGTATTGTACTTATTTCATCCAAATGTTGTTGAGAGCTATGTAGGTACATTCTTTCCCAGTGCTTCAATGGTTCCCTTTGCAACTAGTTTCTTCCCATGTACAGCACCACAGTATACTTGATACAGTCCAATATATATGTTAGTACTGGACAAAATGATGATATAGCTTTTTAGGCAACAACACGTGTAGCGCTCTCTCCCACACACATATATACACATTATATATATATACACACACACAAACTATATATATATATATATATATATATATATATATATATATATATATATATATATATATATACACACACACACACATATACATATATATATATATATATATATATATATATACACATATACACATACATATATATATATATATACACACACACACATATATATACATATATATATATATATATATATATATATATATATATATATATATACACACACACACACACACAGTATATATGTGTATACATACATACATATTTGACCTTGTTAAGAAGATCTTGGTTTAGAAAAAGTGAAGACATTCTTTTTTTTTTTTAATGGGTGCATCAAAACAGTTACAGCTTTCTTACTTGAAGTTTGGGGTTGCATTATTTTGACATTTTTAATATAGGGATTTAAAATGAACATTTCCTTTCCTTTAGAAAAGAAGAAGCTAAGGTAGGGATGGAGAAAATGAAAAGGTTCATTTTAAAAAGACATAGCAAGAAAATCTAGTAGACATATTTATAGTGGATCGAACTTGTAAGAGTAAACATGTAAATAAAATGTAAGTGTACTACAATTATTTAAAAGACAAATGGGAAAATTGGAGAACATGCCTATTTAATGGACAATACAATACAGAGAAATACATAATCAACAAATGCTTAAAGGAATAGTCTAGTCAAAATTAAACTTTCATGACTCAGACCATGCGGTTTGAAGCAACTTTCTAATGTACCCATATTATCAATTTTTCATCGTTTTCTTGGTATCTTTATTTGAACATAAGCTTAGGAGCCAGCTCATTTTTTGATTCAGCAGCTGGATAGCGCTTGGCTATATATAGACACCAATCAGAAAGTGCTACCCAGGTGCTGAAACAAAAATGGGCCGGCTCCCCCTAAGCTTACATTCTTGCTTTTTCAAATACAGATACCAAGAGAACGAAGAAAAATTGATGAGTAAATTAGAAAGTTGCTTTAAAATTGCTTGCTCTATCTGAATCAAAGTTTAATTTTGACTAGACTATTCCTTTAATAAAAAGACAATGAAATAAAACACTTACTGTGAATTTCAACTGAGTAATAGTTTTTTGGTTGGATACATTTTAAAAAATTCTTTGCTTTGACCTGCCTCAAATCACAAGACAGCCAATGCAAGAAAAAAAACAATCCTATTCTTCCTGAATCATACAAGTTTAATATTGACTTTATTGTCCTTTAAATAGTTTAAAAAAATATCCCTTTAAAAAAGTATTTATATTAATAAAGCTGTCATACCTGGTCTATAATTCATCCTTTTAAGATTATGAACAAGTCCCATGGTCTGTTTTTATGATCTGAATATTTGTCTAACAAGACCTTATATAGAATTTCAAAGAACACACGGCTTCAACATGGTTTATCTTAAGTTGCGCTTATTGTCTCAGAAAGACAGCATTTATCCGCGACATAGATATTATAAGTAAAAATATCCAGATGCATAAAATATCCCAGAAGTCAGCCAGACTTGCTTCTGATTTATTTATTCTGTCAGGGAAGACATAGGCTGTGTGAGGAAAGGAAAGCACTTTAGTTCAGTTTTACTCATAAAAGGATATTTTGATAATGCAAATTTAGCAGACAGCAAATGCAGAATCTGATAGAGATCTGAATTCCTCCTCGAGGTCACACAATCGTATCAATGCTCTCCGAGTCCAGAACAATTAAACCAGGACATTCATTTCTTTCAATACATATGGTCTTTCATTAGGATTCAATTAGAGAGGAAGAAACATAGATCTTATAAATTGATGGAATTTTCTTTCAAGTCACTTGAATTTTCTTATGCAATATCCTTAGATCTCTAAAGAGACAGTGCCAAGCAGAAATATGTAATTATTACATGACGGAGATGTTGTGCACTGCCCATGAACATTATATTAAAGGTATATTAAACAGAATAAATGCTAGACAGAATGATGTAGTCAAACCAATGATTAGTCTAAGAATTGGATCTATTTTTTAAATTATATTAGTTGTATTTTTATCTCTAATATGTTAAAAGCTAGGTTTTCCCCGTATCCATCTCTTCTGCAGAATATAATTAGGTACAGATTTAAAACAAGCAATAAATGGAAAGTGCAAATAAGGTGTGAGATATAGGATTGTTAAAGTAACTAGCAGGGTTTCTACACAGCCTTGTTAGCACACTCTTGTGTGTGTTCCCAATTGTCCTCAGCAAAGAAGCAGATAAGGGGAAAACCTATGATCCAACTTGACAATGCCCACTACTTTATATAAACTCAATAGAACCAAGAAACCTAACTATTCTCAAGATTAAAGAGACATTAAAATGGACATGAAACAGTTTTCATTCAGGATTCAGATAATTCAATTTTAAACATGTTTCCAAGTTTACTTCTATTATCTAATTTGCTTCATTCTTTTGGTATCCTTTGTTTTAAAAAGCATACTTGGGTAGGCTCAGGAGCTGGCAGCTAGCTGCCGATTGGTGACTGCAAATATGTCTTGTCATTGACTCATCTGTTTTTTTACTTGCTGCTCCTTCAATAAAAGAATACCAAGAGAACAAAATTGATAACAGAAGAACATTAGAAAGTCGTTTAAAAAATGTATGCTTATCTGAATCATAAAAGTAAAATGTGAGATTTCATGTCCCTTTAAGTTACTGGAAAAGGTGACAAAATGATGAAAGAATAAATAGTGCAAAATTGTTTTAACTACATATTTTATATTACAATCTGAAACAGTTTAATGTCCCTTTAAGTATCTCAGAACTGGAAATAAGCTTACACAACATCAGTCCACGTCGTTTCATTAGGGTACCAGTGTTCTCTCTAGGACCTATTTATTGGGCACACCACATGGCTGATTTTACTGACCACCCAGCTAAAATGTAAGCCATTTTAACGGGACATTACATTGTAAAATTGTTTTTATATTAATGTATTTTCAATTACAGTGAGGCCTCGGTTTACGAATTTAATTCGTTCTCCGAGTCGTTTCGTATTGCGAAAAATTCGTAAACCGAAACACGGTTTCCTTTGGAATGCATTGAAAATCAATTAATGCGTTCCCGAGGTCCGAAAAAATTCAAATAAAGTGTCCAAAAAATGCTCCAAAAGGCTTAACAACTTGCTGCAAATGGCTCCAATGTCTCCAAAAGGCTCCACAACTTGCTGCAAATGGCTCCAAAAGGCTTAACAACTTGCTGCAAATGGCTCCAAAAGGCTCAACAACTTGCTGCAAAATGGCTCCAAAACCTCTCCAACACCTCCACACTGGTACCCAAACTTCAGTAATTCAATCATACTTGAGTATGCAGGGGGCAAAGGGGCCACTGGTTTCATATTGCGAAAAATATTCGTAAACCGAGGGGGGCAAACCGGCATTTTGTTTCGTATTGCGAAAAAAAATCGTAAACCGAGTCAAATTTTCGTCAAATTTCGATTTCGTAAACCGAAATTTCGTATACCGAGTCGTGCGTAAACCGGGGCCTCACTGTACTTTTTATACCAGCTGCAGAGTATAACATTTATGAGAAATTGCATTTTCATGTTTGTGTATATGAAGTAGCTGGTTTTGTGCTTTTAAACCACAGCCTATTACAATGGGTTGAGTTTCAGGTAATATCAGATCTCATTATGTTATCACTTTGTATACACACACTTGCTTCCTTATCTTAAATTTGTCTGGAAAACTAAAGCTCAATACATAGAGAGAACAATGGAAAGTTGTATTACTTAACTATCCTGCACCCCACTGGGAGTGTAATTTCTTCTGCTGGCTGTGTTTACTTATGCTATTCAATAAGTGAGACTCCAGTATCAAAACTTTCAGTATAGGTTGGGAAACCACAAGCTAAATCAGCTATTTCAAAGACCAAACTAGGGGTAAAGTAGCTACTTGTAAACCATTTAATACACTCCAGCAGGTAAAATGGATCATTGGGAACAATTTAAATGGAGGACATTTTTGGGTGAACTGTCCCTTTAAGCTAAAATTAGCTATTATATTATATTATATTATATTATATATATATATATATATATATATATATATATATATATATATATATATATATATATATATATATATATATATATATATATATATATTATTTTGAATGTTTATTTAACTCAAGTTAAATTATTTCATTAAATTTGTAGTTTGGATAACTTAACATTTATAAATAACAGAAAATGTTATAACATTGCAAAGTTTTACACTGTCCCCACCCGGCTACTTCATAATGCCACCAGGCGAACAAAATTTTCTTTGGAGAACACTGGGGAACTATTCAATGGATGGTGTTATACAGAGGTTAAGAATGTAAAATCTAAATGTCACAAGATTTGTTTTGCAGCCAGTGGAGGAAATTACCTATCAAGATATTTACAGAAATCCCACACAGTAATTTTATGTTATTATTATGCAATCACAAGATTCAAGGGAGGTTAATAATATCAAATTTAAAGTCACGGAGATTTTTATTTATTTTTTCCCAACCAGTGGAGGAAATTCCCTTTCAGGATATTTACAGAAATCATACGCAGTAATTTTATATTACTATTATGCAATCACAAAATTCAAGGGACAAACTAAAAATTTATATGCACACAAAAGATCTCCATTCAAAACAGACGGATTTTTTTCCTTATGCAAGGGAAAAAAAAAATTAAAAAAAAAAAAAAAGGAGTGGTTATATCAATATTAAAACTAACAGTGCAATACTGGCTCATGGGAACACACACAGACTCACTGGTGGATAAACAACTTAGGACTAGATTACAAGTAAAGCACTAATTTATCATGTGTCCGCAAACAGGCAAATTCTCCCGTTCACGGGCATGCAATAAAATGACCAGCCATTACAAGTGGCTGGTTATTGCTACCGCCAGCTCGAGATAGCAATTGGAGCCCTGGTTAATTTTTTTAAATGCCCCACATTGTCCCCTCAAATAACTAGGTCCCTTTTTTAAAAACAAAAAATCCTGCACTAATCAGTATTTTGGGGGTAAAGTTGCCGGGTGTGGAGTGTCTTTACATTGTGGTCTATAGGGATAGATTATATATATATATATATATATATATATATATATATATATATATATATATATATATATATATATATATATATATATATATATATATATATATATATACATACATACATACATACATACATATACATACTGTATATGTATGCATTATCTTAATATGTGTATTTACACAAATCTTTATATGTAGATGATCATATACATTTATGTGACGGACTCCGTATAACCCGACTGGGTATCTCCGCCAAGAGAGACCTTCTTCGACCCTGGAACCTGTAGAACGGAGAGTGATTTTAGCAAGTATCCTACCCTAATAACCAGTATTAAGGTGAAACAAGATCTCCTTTATTGAAACACACAGCTTATATACACATCTGCCATCTAATAAGTGCCTTATCTGATCAAAAGAGACCTGCCCCCCCCCTCCAGACAGGCTGGCGCCTCCATAGGTACATAGAGATCCCCGCTATAGCTAGGTTGTAGTTTTAGGGTAATCCCAAGGGAGGCGGAGGCTATTTCCGGGCATCATTGGAGAGCTCCGGGCCTCCAGATGTCAGTTTAAAAAGCGACATGAGCTGTGGCTGGAGACCAGAGCGGAAGCCTGGCAAAGTGTACTCAGGAACAGTAGGAGGTTAGGGGTGTCAAAAGCCCCAGGTTCCAGAGTGAGCTCCCTCTTAGTAATCATCCCAACCCATCAAAAAGGTATGACAAGTCCCAAGAAGAGCGGCACTCTGTAGCAAAAGGCTTCGGGAGCAACCCAGGGTAAGTCCAGTGGGAATCTCTTGTGATCCCAGCCAGCGAATAGTTCAATAAGATCCTGGCTGGGACTCGCAAGGCAGGAAGGGGATAAAGCGAGGTAGCGATGAGCTCTTTCAGGGCAAAGTTACATTACTGCACAATGAAAGGGGAACGGGTGGAAAACATAATTCTACAAATAGGAAAAGGGGTTGCCCTGGCAGCCTGGTGTCCATGACAGTGCTCCCCCCTCATAGTCCGGCAGACCCAGCTAGTTCCTGATGGGTCGGCTTGAGGCTGTCCAGTGGTGTTATTCCAAGTCAGTTTGCTGGGAGAGGCCATCTGCATTGCCGTTACTCCCAGCCGATACTAAATGGTAAAGTTAAATAGCTGCAAGGCGCAGTGTCCACGGAAACCTTATTAAGCCATACCAGAAGGTTGTGGTCTGAGAGCACTGTAAAAGATCTCCCGTACAAGTAAGGTTGCAATTTCTTGAGAGCCCACAATAGTGCCAAACACTCCTCTACTGCCACGTAGCCCACTTCCCTAGGCAGTAGTTTTTGGCTGATGTAGACTACGGGTGCTCATCCACCTGGCTCAGCACTGCTCCCAAACCAAACATGGAGGCATCTGGGTCCCATCCTCAAGTGCTTCAGGTGGAGCCTGGCTCATTGGCGGGTGGTAATAGGGCAAGCATTTGTGGGGACATCCATAAGGAAGGAGGATGCCAGATGACAAGTCATTCCCTAGTAGAACTTTGGCCGGTGAATGGCCCATGACACCCACCTCCACAGCACAGGAACCTGCACCCCAATCCAAGTGGACCTGTGCTGTAGGGATCCGGAGCACCTTACCCCCAGTCACACTAACCACAACTGGCTTTCCTGTCTGGTCTAAATTGGTGACCAGGTGTGGCTGTACTAGAGTAGAGTAATGGTGGACCCCCTGTCCTGTAACCCTTGAGACTGACGGCTATTAATCCATACAGGATGGCGATGATGGATACCATTGTTGCCAGATGCTGATTGTACCAGGTCTACCTCATGTAGGACCCCAAACTCCTCCTCAGTCAAAGCAGCTGGAGTAGCGGAGCTTCCGGACTCCAAGCAATAGGCTGTGGCTCAGAAAACTCCAGCAGGTGCTCGGGTCTAGTTGGTAGGAGGAGGATTCCATGGGCAGTTGGACCGTACATGGCCCACCTGATCACACCCAAAGCACCGGTTTCCCATCGTTCAGGGGAGGACTGGGACCAGAAGGACGGGGTTGAGATGGTGGAGCTAAAGGTTACCGGCTGGCCACTGGAAGACGAGAAGGTGCTGCAGGATGTACCGACCACTGGCCGAGGTTTGGGTCGAACCGTGCATCAGGCATCTAGGAACTGGTCCACCAGAACCATTGCTTGATGTACAGTGGTGGGTTTTTGATCCCGGACCCATTCTCGTACCTCTGGTGGGGAGTGGTCATAAAAGTGCTCCAGAAGGATGAGCTGTGAGACTTGTGCCAGGGTGGTCCCTTGGCAACCTGAGAACCAGTACTCCAGGGAGAGGGTGAACTGGTGGGTCCACTCTGAAAAGGGTTGCCCCTCTTTCCTTCTCAGGCTCTGGAACCTGAGATGATGTGCCTCCGGAGTGATGGCATACAGGGCCAGAATGCGCTCCTTCACCCGGTCATAACCCTGCTTATCTTTAGGCATATAGCCTCAAAGGCGACCAAAGCCCTCCAACATCTTTCCTATCAGGAGGGTGACAAAATCTGCCTTGTCAATGCCCTGCAGCTCACACTGGGTCTCACATACCTGGGAGGTACAGACCAATTTCCTCCTCTCCGGCTTTAAAAGGCACGGAAAGCCTCATGGGGTAACTTCTTTCAGGGTATAGCAGGCCTCAGGTCGATAGGTGCAGCTCCCCCCAGAGCCTTCTGCACCTCCAGCATCTTGAGATGAGTGGTGTCAGCAATAATCTGGATTTATTACCTCCTGTGGTGGGGTAGTCCCATATAGTGCCAGCCGCCACTGGATCTCCAGCTGGATTTCAGACATATCAGTCCCCCCGGTTGAGGGCTTGCTGTCCTGATCACTGGCCTGATTGCTGACTCGGTCTCCCTCCATTAGCTCTGCAATGATAGCTGCTTTCAGCTTGTTGCTGGCCACTTCTCCACGAGCTTCCAGCAAGTCTTTCAGGGTACTCCTCTTAAGCCCAGAGTACTGCTGCTTCATCCGAAGGGGTCCTGTTGGTTTGAATGTTCCAGATAGAAGGAAACCTCCCACCACTGCGAACCAGATGTGATGAACTCCGGATACCACAACTGGGTATCTCCGCCAAAAGAGACCTTCTTCGACCCTAGAACCTGTAGAGCGAAGAGTGATTTTAGAAAGTATCCCAACCTAATAACCAGACAAGATCAGTATTAAGGTGAAACAAACACACAGCTTATATACACATCTGCCATCTGATAAGAGCCTTATCTGATCAAGAGAGACCTGCCCTCTTGACAGGCTGGTGCCTCCATAGGAGCCATAGATACATAGACATCCCCACTATAGCTAGGTCGAAGTTTCAAGGTGATCCCAAGGGAGCAGCGGCTATTCCCGGGTATCATTGGAGAGCTCCAGGCCCCCAGATGTCAGAGTCTAAAAAGCAACATGTTCCGTGACTGGGGACCGTAGCGGCAGCCTGTTAAAGTGTACTCAGGAACAGTAGGAGGGTGTCAAAAGCCCCAAGTGAGCTCCCTCTTGGTAATCACCCCAACCCATGCCCATTAAAGGTATGACAAGTCCCCAGAAGAGCAGAGCTCTGGAGCAAAGGATTCAGGAGCAACCTAGAGTAAAGTCCAGCGGGAATCTCTAGAAATCTCAGCCGGCGAATAGTTTCATAAGATCCCGGCAAGACAGGAAGGAGATAAAGCTGGGAAGCGATCAGCTCTTTCAGGGCAAATTTCCATTACTGCACAAACAAAAGGGGACTGGTGAAAAACACAATACTCCAAAAAGGGGAAGGGGTTGCCCTGGCAGCCTGATATCCGCAAAACTTAACATTTTCTACCCTTCGCTGTGCCACTTACCCCCCTTCGCTGCGCTAGTTCTCATGCAGTGTCTCACGGCATGAAAAATGAGGCTCCCATTGGAACCTATGGAAGCGCAATCTGATGAGTGCAATGCTTCTGTGCAATGCAACTGCGAGGTAGCGTTCACATAGCACCTCACTTATAATACCAGCGCACATTTGCATGTGTTGGTATTACTAAGTTGAGCGCAAATATCCCTTTCAAGGAAGCGATATTTTGTGCCCAACTTTTAATCTAGCCCTTAATTTTCACAGATCTGTGTTTTGCACTTTTACTCAAATATATCCGAATCCAAAAGAGCGAAATGCTGCTGTCTGCGGCGAAATTCAGCAATCCTTCATACAAATCGATGCCGAATATCAGAAGCTGCACATATCTATTTTGGTGTTGATCTTAATGCAGCAATGTTTCCCTTAAAAAAAGGACATGAAATCCACAATTACTTATTTCATGATTCAGATAGAACATGAAATTTAAACAACTTTCCAATTTACTTCTATTATGTAATTTTCTTTGTTCTATTGATATCTTTTTTTTTTAAAGAATTCTTACGAAGGCTTAGAAGCAGCAATGCACTACTGGGAGATAGCTATTGATTGGTGGTTGCACATTTATTGGCTCACCAGATTGTTAAGCTAGCTCCCAGTAGTGCATTGCTGCATCTTCAACAAAGGATACAAAGATTACAAAGCACATTGGAAACTATTAAAATAGTATGCTCTCAACTGTGAAAAGAAAAACAAATTGTTTTGTTTTATGTTCCTTTAAAAACAGCAAGTAAGAGATGGGTTATGGCAGAAAAACATAATTTATGTAAGAACTTACCTGATAAATGAATTTCTCTTTCTTTCATATTGGCAAGAGTCCATGAGCTAGTGATGTATGGGATATACAATCCTACCAGGAGGGGCAAAGTTTCCCAAACCTCAAATGCCTATAAATACACATCCCACAACTCAGTTTAACAAATAGCCAAGTAGTGAGGTGATACAATAAGGAGTAAAAAAAGCTAAAAAAAAAAAAAAAAAAAAAAAAAAAAATGGGTCTCATGGACTCTTGCCGATATGAAAGAAATGAATTTATCAGGTAAGTTCTTACATAAATTATGTTTTTCTTTCATGTAATTGGCAAGAGTCCATGAGCTAGTGACGTATGGGATAGAAATACCCAAGATATGAAAGTCCACAGAAGAGTCACTAGAGAGGGAGGGATAAAATAAAAACGGCTATTTGCGCTGAAAAATTAAATCCATACAAAAAATAAGTCTTCTAAATTTCAAGGAAAAAAACTAAGAAAAAAAAAAAAAAAAAACACTTAAATCATAAGCAGAAGAATCAAACTGAGACAGCTGCCTGAAGAACTTTTCTACCATCAAAATGGTAAAATTTAGTAAAATGTACGCAAAGACAAAGTTGCTGCTTTGTAAATCTAAGCAACCGAATCTTCATTCTTAAAAGCACAAGAAGTGGAGACTGATCTAGTAGAATGAGCTGTAATTCTCTGAGGCGGAGATTTCCCCGCCTCCAAATAAACTTTGTGAATCAAAAGCTTTAAAGGACTGCGAGTCCCATCCTGATGATTGACATATGCCACAGTTGTGATAGTCTGTCTGAAAACAAATGAATAAAAAAACAAAACAAAACAAAAAACAGATATTAAATGGCAGATAAGAGCCATAGGCACAGCAAGTTTGCCTGATATTACCTAACAGTATAAACTTATCTAGTTCGTAGGATAGCCCTATGCTTGTCCCATGCATTTTTAAAGTCCCCCACAGTGTTTGTCGCTACTTCCTCTTGAGGAAGTTTATTCCATAAATCAATCACTCTTTCTGTAAAAAAAAAGTGCTTTCTCAAATTACTCCTGAATCTACTACCCTTTAGCTTGAGATCATGACCCCTTGTTCTTGAATTTTCCATTTTATGTAAAAATACCCACAGCCTCAGTTTTACTAAGCCCTTTAACGTACTTGAAAGTTGCTATCATATCACCTCTTTCCCTTCTCTCCTCTAAGCTATACATATTTAGGTCATTGATCCTATCCTGATAGAAACCTGATAGAATAATTCTCTCTTTAATAGCGGCCAAGCCTGAAGAGCCCTGAAAATAGCACAGAGTTCTAAAATATTGATTGGTAACCTCGACTCTTGAGGATTCCAAACCCCTTGTGCTGTCAAAGACCCCCAGACAGCTCCCCAACCTGTGAGACTTGCATCTGTTGAAATCACATAAGTCAGCATCAACATTCATACAAAAATTCCACAATACACCATTATCGGCAAAACGGTATTGATCTCTAGGTTCACTCTGAGTGATATTTGTGTGCAAGCGTACAGTGATTCTGAATAATATATATATATGCTGTGTGCATAGAAAAGATAGACGACTTCACTTTCGACTCTTGATTCGTATCACAACCTGGTATACACAATGTAAGTGACGTTTCAGTAGAAAAATTTCAAGGTGTAAGTGAACAAATAGAGCGTATGACACAACAGGTATAAATTCACTGTTATATTAAATCACAAGTACAGTCTATGGCAAAAAATTTCCTTTTCTCTTTTTCACAAAGCACAAACACGCTCTTCACAAAGTTCAAGCAATTTGAGATTTGGGACCTTTAAGTGTGGAGTTAAACCTTGCAAGTCTTGTCAATATGTGAAACCGGGTGAATTTTTTGTGTCTCACACTACTAAATGTGAATTCCGGATTTATAGACATTTTACTTGCCAGTCTGACTATGTGGTCTACTTGATCTCCTGCAAATTGTGTGGCTGTCAGTATACAGGAAGAACTATAAGACCCATAAAGGATCGTATACGAGAACATCTCTTGTCTTTGGAAGCTTTGGATCCTAAAACACCGGTGGCCAGGCATTTTGCGAGACATCGAGTAGGCCAATCATACACTAAAGCGATGCTTGAACAGATTCTGTCATTTTTTCAATTCCAAGTAATAGATAGGATTCCCAAACTTAATACAGGAGGGGATAGGTTAGCTAAACTAAATAAAAAGGAAGCCTTTTGGATTTTCAAATTAGAAACTGGCAGCCCTAAAGGAATGAATAAAATTTGGGACCTTAAACTATACACAGGTATATAGATATAATTAGAATTATGTAGAACTGGGTTTCAATCCTTATCCCTTAACCTAGTATCATGAAGCCTGAAATGTAATGATTAAGGCATACAGTATCTTATAACTAATATATGCAGGAAACCAATATAAATATATAAATAATAAGATACATAAAAACTCTGTCACTCTGTTCCATATACATCTAATAGTATAAAATAAAAAATAAAAAGCAAAAAGTAACATACTGCACTTAGGTAATGCTTCAAAAATTCTCTCTCATTTCATATATATCCATCTTTTTATACAATAAGTTTACCCCATAAATTGAATTATGCAAACATTTCTCTTTATTTAACATCTAGAATAGTACAATAATGTTTTTATTTTTTGTTATTTCTATTACCTTTGTTCTTAATAGAGTATGAATATAAGCCATTTAGTCCGGTAATGATATGGCCCTTCTGACACTAAAAACAAATTGATATCTTTCTGCCTATAACACATCACACGTTGTTGTGAAAATTAAAATGTGTTAAGGTGCTGAAGGGGTTAAATCGAATTTACCGGTATAAAGGGCAGTACAGGGAATCAGCTGCTATCCCTGATGAAGTGCTTTTTGTAGCAGGAAACGCGTCGGAGAGCAGCCTCTCCTGTGTGCTTGGGTGTAAATACTATGATGTGTGCTAACATTTTTAAATTGTAACTAATAAATTGTTGTTTTAATCATCCATCTATAGTGCAGCTTGCAATCCTTTCCATCAAAGTGGTCATGTTGTCTGTTGAAATCACAGTCCAGGAAGGATGAACAAGAGAGGACCTTTGAATAATTCAATGGTCTAACCACAAAGTCAGAGAGAGTTGAGTGTTGGGATTTAAGTATATCAATTGTGATATCCGAGTATAATCCCTGCACCATTGATTTAGCATGCAAAGGTCTCATATGAAAACGAGCAAAGGGGATCGCGTCTGATGCTGCAGTCATGAGACTTAAAACTTCCATGCACATAGCCATTGAAGGGAATGACTGAGACTGAAGGTTTAGACAGGTTGAAACCAATTTCATTCGTCTATATGTTAAAGACAGAGTCATGGATACTGAATCTATCTGGAAACCTAAAAAGGTGACCCCTGTCTGAGGAATCAAGAAACTTTGGTAAATTGATCCTTCAACCATGTCTTTGAACAACACTAGTTGATTTGTGCGAGATTCTGCTAAATAAAAAGATTGAGCCAGTACCAAGATATTGTCCAAATAATGATAACAGATAGAAGGGAACCGAGAACCTTCGAAAAGATTCTTGGAGCTGTCACTAGGCCAAATGGAAGAGAGACAAATTGGTAATGCTTGTATAGAAAAGAGAATCTCAGAAACCAATAGTGGTCTGGATGAATCGGAATGTGAAGATATGCATCCTGTAAGTCTATTGTGGACATGTAATGACCTTGCTGAACAAAAAAAGGCAGAAGGAATTAAAATTTCCTTTTTTGGGACAATGAATAGATTTGAATAAAAACCCAGACCCTGTTCCAGAAGTGGAACTGGTACAATTACCCCTGAGAATCTTCTCACAGGAGGTCTTATTCTGAAACCTATTTGATACCCCTGAGAGACAATATTCTGAATCCAGTGATTCTGAACAGAACCTGTCCAAACGTCTTGAAATAATTTCAATCTGCCCCCACCAGTAGAACTGGATTGAGGGCTGCACCTTCATGCAGTCTTGGGGGCTGGCTTTGGTTTCTTATAAGGCTTGGATTTATTCCAACATGAAGATGGCTTCCAATGGGAACCAGAGTCCTTAGAGGAAGGAGTGGTTTTCTGTTCTTTATTCTGACGAAAGGAACAAAAACAATAAGCAGCTTTAGATTTACCCTTAGATTTTTTTTTTTTTATCTTGGGGTAAAAAAAAAAACTCCCTTCCCCCCAGTAATAGTGGAAATAATAAAATCCAACTGAGAACCAAATAAATGATTACCCTGGAATGATAGAGAATGAGATAGTAACCTAGATTTAGATACCATGTCAGCATTCCATAATTTGAGCCATAAAGCTCTTCTAGCTAAAATAGCCAAAGACATAGATTTAACATCAATCTTGATATCAAAAATAGCATCACAGATAAAATGATTAGCATGTTGAAGAAAGCGAACAATGCTAGACAAATCAGGATCTGTTTCCTGTTTTCCTAAGTTATTCAACCAAAAAATTGATGCAGCCGCAACAGCCATAGAAATGGCAGTCCTGAAAATATAGCCAGAATGTAAATAAGCTTTCCTTAGATAAGATTCAAATTTTTCTATCTAAAGGATCCTTTAAAGAAAGTACTATCTTCCGTAGCAATAGTAGTACGCTTGGCAAGAGTAGAAATAGCCCCATCAACCTTAGGGACTTTTTCCCCAAACTCTAATTTAGCCACTGGCAAAGGGTACAACCTTTTAAACCTAGACGAAGGAACAAAATAAGTACCAGGCTTAGACCATTCCTTAGCAATCACATCAGGAACAGGGAAAACCTCAGGAGGTTTATAAAACAGAATTTAAATGTTTACTGGATTTGTTATCAAGAGGACCAGACTCCTCTATATCCAAAGTAACCAACACTTCTTTCAACAAAGAACGAATATACTCAATCTTAAAAAGATAAGTTGATTTATCAATGTCAATGTCTGAAATAGGATCTTCTGAGCCAGAGAGATCCTCGTCAGAGGTGGATATATCAGTATGTTGTCGGTCATTACAAAATTAATTAGTTTTATGAGAAGTTTTAAAAGACCTTTTACATTTATTAGAAGGCGGAATAGCAGACATAAAGAGAGAAGCGCTCAACCTGGAAACGAACAATAGCATAATAGCTTGTTCTATGGCTAGTTACCACCCAAGAAGCAGCCTCTTTTTGCTCAACATGTGCCTTTCACAGAGAAGAACTTTCCTGAAGCATATCAATCAGTCTGATCCTAACTTCACAGTACAGTCCAGCCCCGAAATGCCAGGCAATCCTTCTCTGAACGAGAGAAACAGCAAAAACCCCAGACGTACGTTTCGGCCTATTGTGGGCCTCGTCAGTGAGTAGCAGACATGGCCTTCTGTATTGCATCAGCAATATAATTTTTCATATCAACAGGGATATCATGTACATTACATGTTGAGGGAGCAACAGATACTGTACTAGTACTAATAGAAACATTTTCGGCATGCAAAAGCTTATGACAACTGTTACATACTACAGCCAGAAATATATAAATCTCTGCTATCTTACAACAGATACACTTAGCTTTGGTAGAACTGTGTTCAGGCAGCATGGTTCCTACAGCAGCTTCTGAGACATGATCAGATTGAGACATCTTGTAAAATGTAAAAGAAAAAATAACATTTAAACAAAAAAAAAATATATATCTTATTTCTTAATATAGCAGTTTCAGGAATGGGGAAAAAAATGCAAATGCTAAAAAAGGCAAAAAAGCAAAATAGCATAGCCCTCTGAGCATAAAGAAGGCAAGGAGAATATAGGAAGGGGGGTAAAATAAAACCAAATTTTTGGCACCAAGTATGACGCAAAAGGAAGTATAACAATTTTTGGGCGCCAACATCCGTAAATGACGCATTTTGCATCATAAGACAATTTCATGCCAAACAACCTGGCGTCAACTAAGACGCAGGAAATTACGAACTTGCATCATCATAGACGCACATTCGTTCCAAAAAATTCTTGCGCCAAGAATGACGCAATAAATAACAGCATTTTACACCCTCGCAAGCCTCATTTGCCAGTGGAATTAAAACAAAAAAACTATTCAAATTGGAAAAGAAGACTATACCCCAGGTAAGAAAAAAAAACTTCCTAAAACATGATTCCCATACTGAAACTGCTAGACTGCAAAGGGAAATATACATAGACCTGACTCATGGCAAATATAAGTAAATACATATATTTAGAACTTTATATAAATAACTTAAAAGGGACATGAAACCCACATATTTTCTTTAATGCTTTAGAAAGAGAATGCAGTTTAAAACAACTTTCTAATTTACTTCTATTATCTAATTTGTTCCATTTTCATGATATCCTTTCCTAAACAGCACATCTAGATAAACTCAGTAGCTGATTGGTAGCTGCACATAGAGTCCTCATGTGATTGGCTCATCCATGTGTATTGCTATTTTTTCAACAAAAAAAGATATCTAAAGAATGAAGCAAATTAGATAATGGAAATAAATTGGAATTTTGCTTAAAATTGTATTCTCCATCTGAATCATGAGTGTCTTAAGTGTCCATAGTAGGCAAAGTTTGTGAAACTGTGTTGTGAGTGCGGTGGGAGGTGTATTTATAGGCATTTGAGGTTTGGGAAACTTTGCCCCTCCTGGTAGGAATGTATATCCCATACGTCACTAGCTCATGGACTCAACACTATCCCTTTAAGCATTCAACCATATTTTAAGGAATGTGTGTGTGTGTGTGTGTGTGTGTGTGTGTGTGTGTGTGTATTTTATGTCCCTTTAATACAACTATCGTTGAACAAGTCAAATTTTGTTTAACCTTTCTTGATCTACACTACCTTAAATAGGGACAGTCTAGTCAAATTTAAACTTTCACGATTCCAATTTTTAAATTTATTTTAGTATCAAATTTGCTTTGTTCTCTTGGTATTCTTTGTTGAAAGCTAAACCTAGGTAGGCTCATATGCTAATGTCTAAGACATATGTAGATAGTATTGTGCTCACTACCATGGAGTTATTTGTGAGTCAGCACTGATTGGCTAAAATGCAAGTCTGTCAAAAGAACTGAGATAAGCAGGCAGTTTGCAGACGTTTAGATACAAGGTAATCAGAGGTTAAAAAAATTAAAAATAAAAAGTGTATTAATGTAACAGTGTTGGTTATGCAAAACTGGGGAATGGGTAATAAAAAGGGATTATCTGTCTTTTAAATAACGAAAATTCTGGGAGTATACTGTACCTTTAAATAATTATTTCAAGCTTACATTTTTTATTTCTTGATAAACTGAACAGAATGGGTAATATTCTATGTGCATTTTTTAATGTATATGTATGGAATAGAAATCGCTTTATTTCTGTTTATTATCTTGGGGTTGTTTTTTTAAGAAACATTTTAAACTTGGAGACCTTATATTGGCTTTTATTTGTTGGAACCGATTTTAATGATTTGTGAAAATCGTTTCTTCCTATAACTGTAGAATAGACTTGTCCAGTTCTGGGTTATTGGACAAATGAGATTTCTGTTTAACTATGTTTGGTTATGAAAGCTATTTATACTCATGTAACTCTTGAGGTCTGGATATAAAAATAGTTATCCCTTAAGAGCTCAAATAAGAATGTAAAGTATATTCAGTTTTATTCGGTTAATACACAGACCTCTGAATGACCTCCTTAACAAACGGTTAAACAGCTTCTTCTTGTGAATATTAAAATGATTTCACTAGCCGTTACCTTTTGATATATAAAAGCAGCCAATAGACAGATTGAAAATGAAATGCAAAACATGGTTACAATTATCTGTGGGGATATGTTTTTATTAATACTGACTAAATACGGTTTTCAGTGGTTCTAGCTGATCCAAAAGTTCTACTGCTTTTCAACATGGGAAATAGAGATAAAAATGGATTTACATGCACAACATTGTTCCATTAAAATGTAATTAAATTACTGCAAACATGAAAAATAAAGAAATATATACAGTATACAACAGAAGTGAGACACCCCAGTGCAATATCACTTAAATGTCAAATGATTTATTTAAAAAAAAAAAAAAAAAAAAAAAAAGTAGGGTATTTACTCTCATGTAAAATTAAAAACTAACAGTTTAGATTTACGATATTAAACATACTGGCCCCAAAGCAGGAAATCAATGTAACAAAAGTCAGTGCACCTTTCATTACTGAGATTCAAATCTATTATTTTTTTCAATACTTTGCATGTCCACCTTTATTTTTGATGACAGACTCAATCCTCCTTGGCATGGAAGAAACCAGTGTCTTACACATTTCTGGAGAGATTTTCTGCCCTTCTTCAGAGATCATTTTGTTCAGCTGCTCTTTGCTTGAGGGGTTGTGTTGCTCTACCATTCGCTTTAAAATACCCCAAAAGGTGTTCTACTGGATTCAAGTGACATACTTGGCCAGGTCATAGTTTTCACTTTTTTCTCCTTTAGAAACTCCTTTGTAAATTTTGCAAGTGTGCTTTGGATCGTTATCATGCTGGAATATTCGTCCTCTGCCAAACTTCTGGAGACTGGGAGTCATCTTGTCAGCCAGTATTTTGGTATATCCCAGGAATTCACGGTGCCATTTATAAATGTCATCTCCCCAACACCTTTTGCAGTCATGCAGCCCCATATTGTCACACTCCCACGATTCACTGTAATAGTCCTGACCAGGTTCACACCAAACATGCTGCACTCCATCTGAGCCGAAGAATTGTATCTTGGTCTTGGCTATCTTACAAAATAATGTGCTCCCAGTATTCATCAGGCTTCTCAGGTTGTTCAGCAAAGTTTAATCTTGCAGTTTTGTGCCGAAGAGCAAGCAAGGGTTTTTTCCTGGATGATGTCCATAGAAGTTGACATTATGCAATGTCCTTAGCACTGTCTGAGCGGTCACAGAAACTCCAATTTCTATCAATAAACCCTGAGCCAAATCTGAAGCACTTGCCCGTTACCTGTTTTTTAGAGCTAGATTGTGCAAGTACTTTTTTGGTACTGTATCAATCTATACCTCCTGATTACTGCTGCAACTGCGTTTTGACCGATGTTTAGTTGGTCACCAATCTTCCTGTATCCTTTTCCATCTTTGTGAAATCTTACAATCAGATTTTTCAATTCCTCTGGCAATTCTTTTCAATGTGGATACATGATGCAAACTTGCAGATGGACACAGCCCATTGGTCAAAAAATTAGACTGTTCGGGGGGCGGAGCCAGCAGTGAAGCAGTACAGTCACACATTACAACAGCTCAGGCGACAACACATGTAAAAATCAATCTTAGAGATGGTTCCTGCACAAATACTTGTCCCTTATTGAGGACTGCTTGCCTTGGGTGACCTACGTATCCAATCCTAATTTGAGTTTCACTAAATTGATAATATCTCATGACCCTAGTGGGTTTCTTGTTGACAAGCGGCTCTGAAATCGGCCATCTTGGGCCCATCACTACTACGCTCTTTTCAAACCTGGTGCCTACTACTATTTTCCACTATGACGGCCACGGAGCAAATTATGGAGGAAATACACACTTTCATAGAAGGGTGCTACAGCATGTTTGAGCATTTCTGCACCTTGCCGTCCCAGCAAGCAGAGGACAAACCTGCGGCTCATAATGGCCACGCGCCTATCTACATGGATGCTCCTGGGGGTGGTGGTGCTTTGGGGACCTGGTGCTCCTCATCTCCTGAGCATAACATTTTGGATTGCGAGGGGATTGCGATGTCTCACCTGAGTTGGAAGGACCCTGAAGTCGGGATATTTACGGCAGGATGCCTACTCCCTTCAGACAGTGTAACCCTCACCCGCTTGTCACCAGACATGATGCAGTGTTCCGGTCTAACACCACAAGTAACCTCTACTAAGCCTAACAGCTATGTGTGGGACCTGCCGCATACAGTTCAAGCAGCCCGAGACAGCTCTTACCTCATCCCTCACCCGCTTGTCACCCTCACCCGCTTGTCACCAGATATGATAAAGTGCTCGGGTCTACCACCACGACAGGTATTTTTTACTGAGCCTAACAGCTGTATGTGGGACCTGCCGCATACAGCTCAAGCAGCCCGAGACAGCTTTTACCTCATCCCATTAATGACTCTCTCACCATCGGATTGTTTTGCCAGATCCTGCTTATTTGCAGTAGTCCAAAATCACAACACAGCGGCCCAGAGACTTGCAGGTCCTCTATCAGATCCGGACTTTGGAGCCTGCCTAATACCAGACATCAGTAGGTGGTCATTTCTTTGGGGCCATATTAGAATTGGGGTAGGCTAATGGCCTACATGTGCATAGCTTACGGAGGAGCGAAGGAGATATCTCATAACTTTCTTTGTTCTGATATGTTTACATCCACATGTTTACTTCTCTGTTTTATTTCACCTGGCATGTCATGCTCTAATGCCCCAAAACAACTATGATTTACTGACTTGTTAGATTGAGCAAATGCTACTTATTCATATTCTTAGTTAATAGGCATTGACTAATTTATTTTATAATGTGTGAAAATAGAACATATACTGAAAGTAGCAGGAACCACGCATGAAACTTATACCTACTTGTTTTATAATTTTTACTCATACTATTACCTCTCAGATAAGTGGACATATCCGCACAGGCCTCTGTTATGTTCCTACACAACTTAGTGAACAACGCCATTTCTGTCTTAGCAAAGGTGGAGTGGGCTAGGAGAAAATTTAACATTAAGATCTTCCCTTCTGATAAAAAGCTCTTAAATCTCAATCCAACTAATTTACTTCATCGATGAACAAGGTTAAAATGTTTAATACACAGCATGTTCTAATCGCCATAGCGGATTAAAAGGTATTCTTGTGGGACTAACTTCCATTAAAAGACTATTACAAGCATACGTTAATTTGCTTAAGTTGTATGTGAGCACTTCGAGTGTAACTACCTTTGTATATCTAAGATGTGTGATTGGGACAAATGCTTCGCATTTGGTTCTACAACAGTTATTGATTTTCTGAAACGTCTCTGAAGTTCTAACGGAGGTGTGCACTGTTCTATTAGCTTAAATGATGTTATGAAGTGTCAATTGAGTACGATATTTTTATTAGCATCTGTCTTCATTTCACATTCTGAGAATACTTTACTGTAGGGAAGCCTCACTAGCTATATCTAATCCAGTCTATGTTAGGAATATAATGTATGACACCTTAAATAATCCACCATAGTTAAGACAGACACTTGCATGCCTGACATTTTGTAGTTTGCGGGAATCCGTAGCCATGTTTGTGTTACCCTCCAGTGCGGTTCAGCTAATCATATCCGAGTACCTACATTCTCTAGGGAGGCGGGACTATATTTTGAATGGGCCATTGCTTCAGTACTCTGGGGTTAATATAATCCCTGTGGTCAGCGGCCGAGACCCCAGGTTGCAGCCTGAGTAATCTACCACTCTATACCCCACAGAATGCATAACAGCGTAAATTTACTCTACTTCACTAGGTCCCACTCTTGAAATCTTCATACTATACCCAATATATTGCAAACGCATAACATTTATTTTATCATCATTTTTATCTGAAGGGTACTTGTACCTCTCTAGGCAAGAGCTTCGGCTCACGATCTATATATGTGCGCACCCTAATTTCTTAGCTTGGTATATAGAAAATACCTCACAACATGCAAATTGATAATATTGCTTAGGCAATGATTACCTAGTGTGTATAAAGCATGTATGGTCTTTTCTATATTAACTCTGTCCAGCTGTCTAAGTAGGTCACCGCTGCACACTCAATATCCCGACCATACATTGATAACTATGTATATATGTTAATGATTTGTGGCCGATGCACCTAGTTTTGTCTCTTACACCGTTTGCTCCCTGGGACATATCTTATGGTTAACTTGTGTTTGTTAGTGTGTGATACAGGGTACAAATTTATTATCTGCTGCTATGGCTGTTAATATATATGGCGACACATAACTTTGCCCTAAAGCCTTCAACATGCTCCCTAGGCGGGCTGGACCTGCTTCTATCCTACATTTTAGGGCCTTTTCACTCATTATACCATAAATAACCCACATAAAATATGTTGGATCTGAGAACACAGACCTTGGTACAACTTTAGTTCAACATGTGCTTAATTTATTTCTATTTTTCCCTTATATGTCCCTGAAACTATTTATATGGTTGCGTAACTTTACAAGGTCAGAGCCTGTGTTTTTCTTGCTGCATTGAACTTACCACCTCCAACCCCCCCCCCCCCCCCCACCAAATCACATCATAATATACCTCCTTGGTTAGGAGGGCTAACTTTGCGGCTCATCTAGCCTATGCCGCACCTTTATCACTTTCCTATAGCAACCCTTGCAGTACATAATGGATGCTGACTTTACTCTCCCTTTCTCGCATTGCTTGGCAAAATTCATTATTCATATTAACTACAAATAAGATTGTTCTAACAAGATGTTTCCATCTTGCCTGTTCCTCACTATTGTGATGCCTATTGTTTTACAGGAAATTAAACAGCTACATTATTGTGTACAATATTTGATGATTCCTTATACTACTACTGCTTAGGAAAGAATTCCTCCTCTATAGTGTTAACAACTTTCTAGGGCACATGAGTGGCCCCTTGGGTAATTGGAGGATATAATGTTAAGTAACACTTTGTTCTAATGTTTTTTGCTTTTATTGTTAAGATATTATTGCAATGTAACAGTTCACATTATGTTATTTCTCACATTGTATGTACATGACTATAGTATTTGATAACCTCAATAAAAATATTATAAAAAATAAAATAAAAAATTAGACTGTTCTGGTAACTATGCTCATGCAATTAGGCCAATTGGAAATCATAGGTGTACTCAATTTTGTTTCAGTGATCTAGCTTGTGTGTCAGGACCACAGGTGTATTCACTTTTGTTACATTAAGTTTCTACTTTGGGGCCTGTATTTTCAATATAATCTTTCTAAAGTATTTGTTTTTAGAGGGTTTGTTTGTGAGTGCATTCAGTTTTACTTTGTTTTTTAATGTAATAAATTGTACTTCACTATTGCCTTACGATATTTTTTATGTACTGACACACTCTGGAGAGGTGACAGCTCCTCCGGATACAGCTATTTACCATACTGCAGGAGTGACACTAAGGACCGGACCTAGTAAAGACTGTCTGAACAAGGCCTATACACACAGGATGTCCATGGGAGTATACCTCCATCCACCACACAGCGGGTACTTACCTCATATGGATTGAGGTTATCTGTGATTGCATCTCTGGACAATGTTGGATACTACAACTATACAACGGGGAGACAAGTTTTCCCTGGTGTCTATGACAAGACCCTCCCTACACTGTGCGGCCCTTACCTCATATAGATTGAGGTAGAAGAGTGTAAGTAGATGCCCGAAAGGGACTAGGATCTTGATCTCCTAAATTTTGACTCTATGAACTTTTGGCACATAACCCATTGATTGCTTTATTCATCACCCAGGAGTTACTGCTTCTTCTTCTACTGGGACATTTTATTTATTTATAGATGGGGGTTTTTATACCAGGACTTTTTAATGTCTATTAGACTTAAATTGTGTTTTATTTATTATAACCTTTAACAGTACATAACTTATAATCTCAACATTGACTGTATAACACCATTTGTAATTACTGTGCTTGTGGATATTAATTTTATACACACATACACTAGAGTGCACACACCAGGACTTTTTACAAGTTTTAGGACTTAAAAGTGAACATTTTCAGGGGTTTAGCCCCTTCCTCAGACATACAAGTACATAGATAAACTTACCCCAACACCAAACATCCTTTATAGACAGACAGACACCATCACACACTCTCTCCTGGGTAGGGAGGCACCCACCCGGTGACATCACATCCCAGGCAATGAGAGTGAATAGTCTAAACAGAATACATAATAGTACACCTATATAGGTGTGACAATTGTAGCAGATATCAAATGTACATATCAAATGTATTGGACTGGTAACATTGTAACCAGCCAATCATGTGAGCCTCATAGTCATGGATATGGCAGACGCCCGGCCGACACAACCAGGCCAAAGCCAAAATCGGAACTGCCGTGTAAACATGCCCTGGCAATGTTACAATTATACACCATCAGCAGTAGGCTGCAAGAATTACATACCCCTATTGCATGTTAGCCTTAAACATAAGCGCAAATACAAAGAAACACTATATCAGGAGGGGTGTGTGTACGAAATAATACCACAGAGCTAGAGCAACCAATGAGGAGTGACCGGTGGCCATGTCAGCAGTGGGTTACCGGTCCCAGTGGCCAATCATATTCAAATATAGGGCAAACACTGCCAATCTCTCCTCAGTCATAGCGCCAGTTCAGCACCCCTAATGCAACTCAGTAAACATACAAAATGCAGTATAAACAGTTTGAGCTCTTATTCAGAAGTATAAGCACATCCCATTGCTTACATATTGACATTGCCACGTACCAAAAAGTTACCAAATATGCTAGAAAGCCAAATGCGATCCTTAACAGGTATAACCAACAACTTTATCTTGTATGCCAAATTATCAAGTGCAAAAGTATATACGCAAAATGATCAAAGGATAAGACTGACATTAGTACAACCCAGCCAAATGAGGAAATAAAACCGCAGACATCCTGCCATTACCACCGGAACAAACAATCGTTTTTTACATTCTGGCGGTGTTGTACTAATATCCAAATCATACATACACCAATTAAGGGCACCAGTGAGTCAGAACAGGGGGTTGTGTCAAGAGCCGGAATAGGTGTGGGGCCAATTCAGCCAACCTCCAGACCGGTGACCATGGCAACCAAATAAATCTCATGGACATTCCATGAGTGGCTGCCTTGGCACATCACCCATCCATTCCTCAAAATGATAAAGAAACATAAGAGACTCATAATAAACCATATTCATCAAAACTGTTACAAATATTGTTACACATTGTAAAAAGCCATATAATCAAGGAACAGCAAACATGCATAAAGTCCAAGCCTACCATACTCTCAGATGCAAACAATCCATAGGGCATTACATAAGTCAGAAGTATATTAGATTGTTGAGCATATAGAAAATAAACCAAAATGGGCAACATGGACAACAGTACACAATATGTGTCTCCACAACAAAGGAAAAAACAGAAAAAGTACATAGGCATACTATACGGGCACCAATATATGAATAAGCAGTAGTGACAATAATTCATAAATAACCAGCACCTGTAATCTTAGGAAAAAGAATTATGTTAATAAACAATATATACATAAGGACCACATTAGACGTTCAATTACAAGCAGTCTGGTCCCAGTAAATTGGAAGGTACTATAAACACAGTTGCCAATCCAAGTGGGTATTCAGCCCATTTAGAATTAGAGTGTTTAATATAAGTCCAGCGAGCTTCCCTTCTTAAGAGCTGGGTATACCTGTCCCCACCTCTAGACAAGGGCGGGACGTGATCAATTATAGTGTATTTTAGGTCTTTGACCGTATGTTGCTGCTCTGCAAAGTAACTGGCCACAGCTGATCCAACGTGCCCCTTTTTAAGGCTGTCCTTATTGCTGATCGGTGGTTTGCCATATGGGTACGTAAGTCATCTGTGGTCTTACCCACATTAAAAAGGCCACAGATGCAGTGCACCAAATAGACAATGTGTGTTGTGGTACATGTCAACCTGTATTTATGAAAACACGTCTGCCGTTTGTGTGGGTGGGTGAAGTATTGGCCTGTTTTAGGTCCACTGCCAGTAGAACAGCCAATGCAGCGAAACACTCCTTTTTTTCTCCGTCCTAAGCCAGGTGCTCTTGTTGTAGCTCATTACAGGGTCCGTTTTCACCAGTATCTCCCTGAGGGACCTTGAGCACCTAAAGCCAACCCTTGGAGGAGCCGCATGAGAAAATGGCAAGCTGAGATCCATAAATAAGATAAGCCCATTTGGTTTATTAACACCATCACCTTGGCATTTAAATTTAAAATGCAGTTTTCAAGGCAGTCCATTGAGTTCTTGGATATACGTCTGTTTAAAGATATGGACAGACTACAGTCTACTCTCTTCAGAAAGGAAACAGACAGGAATTCGCTGTTACATTTTACCTCCTGTCACCCACCAGCATTAAAGAGTGCCTTACCGAAATCCTAACTTCAACGGGTTATCCGTAACAACTCTGTGGATGCCAATAAAAGATATACAGCTGACAGAGATGGAAAACAGATTCATCCAAAAGGGGCTATCCCCCAAGGCTACTCAAGAAGCAGACACAGGCACTATTGAGTGATCAAGAGCACAACTCTGAGGCTATTGCAGAGGAGAGGATGACATTTATCACCACTTATACGGGCGACAAACGCTTGATTGGGAAACAACTCAGTGATAACTGGCATATCTTATCTACAGATCTCAGCTTGCCGTTTTCTCATACGGCTCCTCCAAGGGTTGGCTTTAGGCGCTCAAGGTCCCTCAGGGACATACTGGTGAAAACGGACCCTGAAATGAGCTACAACAAGAGCACCAGGCTCAGGACAGAGATAAAAGTGGTGTTTCACTGCATTGGCTGTTCTACATGCAGTGGACTTAAAACAGGCCAATACTTCACCCACCCACACAAACGGCAGAAGTTTTTTCATAAATACAGGTTGACATGTACCACAACACACATTGTCTATTTGTTGCACTGCATCTGTGGCCTTTTTAATGTGGCTAAGACCAAAGATGACTTACATACCCGTATGACAAACCACCGACCCGCAATAAGGACAGCCTTGAAGAGGGGCACATCGGATCAGCCCGTAGCCCGTCAATTTGCAGAGCAGCGACATACGGTCAAAGACCTAAAATACACTATAATTGATCACGTCCCGCTCTTGTCTAGAGGTGGGGACAGGTATACCCAGCTCTTAAGAAGGGAAGCTCACTGGACTTGTGTTAAACACTAATTCCAAATGGGCTGAATACCCACTTGGATTGGCAACTGTGTTTATAGTACCTTCCAATTTACTGGGACCAAACTGCTTGTAATTGAATGTCTAATGTGGTCCTTATGTATATATTGTTTATTAACATTTTTCCCCAAGATTACAGGTACTGGTTATTTATGAATTATGGTCACTACTGCTTGTTCAAATATTGGTGCCCGTCTAGTATGCCTATGTACTTTTTCTGTTTTTTCCTTTGTTGTGGAGACACATTGTGTACTATTGTCCATGTTGCCCATTTGGTTTATTTTCTATATGCGCAACAATCTAGTATACATCTCTGACTGTTATGTAATGCCCTATGGATTGTTTGCATCTGAGAGTATGGTAGGCTTGGACTTTATGCATGTTTGCGGTTCCTTGATTAAATGGCTTTTTACAATGTGTAACAATATTTGTAACAGTTTTGATGCATATGTTTTATTACGAGTTTCGTATATTTCTTTATCATTTTGAGGAATGGATGGGTGATGTGCCAAGACTGCCACTCATGGAATGTCCATGAGATTTGTTATTTGGTTGCCATGGTCACAGGTCTTGAGGTTGGCTGATTGGGCCCCACACCTATTTTGGCTCTTGACACACACCCTGTGTGGCACACTGGTGCCCTTAATTGGTATTTGTGGCCGATGCTTCTTTATACTATATATTATGTGGATATTACAACACTGCCAGAATGTACACAAATGATCGTTTGTTCCCGGTTACACCATTATTTTTTGCCTGATGAAACGACCGTAATATTTGGGTCGAGAAACGTGTTGCAATATTAAACTATGTATTAACCTTTCACGGAGGTGTCTGCCTTTCACTTCCACTGAAGTTATTGCACTTGCATCACTTCACTAGTGATCTTTTTCTTTCTACACTGTTTGTTTGCTGGATTGCAGCTTGGACGCTGACAGACCGGAGACCTGAGACAGGATCCTACCTGATATGGGAGAAGTATCCAATTAGCTGACTACTGCGAGTGTCATCCTGCCTGTTTGCACTGTATAGGTGCCATCACAAATTGTGAGTTTTATTCTGACCATATTGCATATGGATTTCACTATGAGGCGCCCCTTTCTCTTTCTGATCTAGATCATCAAAGTGAATTGAGATCGTTCTCCACAAGTGGAGCTGCCTTACACCATTCCAAAATTGGTTTCCACAACAGAAATTTGATTACAAAATATATTGACTCTATTTATGAACTATTTTCATTACTGTAATAACCATAATTATGTGCATTTAAATCGCATTTGTTCTCATATAAAATATTTGTTTATTTTTAAATATCCTTTTTTTTTTTAATTTTATTTTCTGTAATACATTTCACCAGTTCGCAGGGGCGAAACTACAGGGGGTGCAGAGGTCGCAGGTGCGACTGGGCCCCTAAGGGTGGGGGCCCAGCTTAAAAAAAAAAAATGTTATAATTTTTTTTTTTTAATAAAAAACGTTAACCTACCACTGCCTGCACCGATATCATGCGAGTGTGACATGACTACAGGGGTTAGTGTTTCTGTTTTACCCATTGGTGTTTATGTGTGTGTGTGTGTAGGGTATGTGTATGTATGTGACTGTGTGTGTATTTATGCATGTATGTGTGTTTGTGTATGTTTGTGGAACCAGCAAATTACAGACATTATTACTACTACAGTATGGGGGGGCAGGGGGTAAACAGTGTCACTCACTATACAGTACCACTATATACAGTATGGGGGGTGGACCATGTCACTGACTACTGTGGTCATTTTATAAAGTACTGGGCGGGTAGGGTTAGGCCAGCCATCTCACCGGCAGATTACAGACTATGTCACCAACTTACTATATACAGTACTGGGGGGTTAAATAGTGTTTATATATATATATATATATATATATATATATATATATATATATATATATATATATATATATATATATATATATATATATATATATATATATATATATATATATATATATATATATACACACAGTAATAGGGGGTCAGACCATCTCACAGACTGTGGGCACAGGGTACCTCCTTTTGCAGGCATGTAATCTGATTCACATTTTTTTTTCTGTGTTAAATGTAAAAAAAAAAAAAAAAATGAATATGTATTAAATTCACCTTTTTTTGGAGGGGGGAGGGGCGATGGGGGGGCCCCTTCTTAGATTCTTGCACCTGGGCCCTGTGGTTTCTAGTTACGCCTCTGCCAGTTCGCCACCTTCCTAGGTGTTCATGCAATAGGGGTATTTAATTCTTGCAGCCTACAGATGATGGTGTATCATTGTAACATTGCCAGGGCATGTTTACACAGCAGTTCCCATTTGGCTTTGGACTGGTTGTGTCGGCCGGGCGTCTGCTGTTTCCATGACTACAAGTCTCACATGATTGGCTGGTTACAATGTTACCGGTCCCGGTTTCACACAATTACCGCTTATCTTAGGTTTGATGTACATTTGTTATAATATACTTGGGGATTGTCCAATACATTTGATATCTGCTGCAATTGTCACACATATATGGGTGTTCTATTGTGTATTCTGTTTACAGACTATTCATTCTCATTGCCTGGGATGTGACGTCACCGGGTGGTTGCCGCCCTACCCAGGAGAGTGTATGTGATGGTGTCTGTCTATAAAGGATGTTTGGTGTTGGGGTAAGTTTATCTATGTACTTGTATGTCTGTGGAAAGGGCTAAACCCCTGAAAACGCTCACTTTCAAGTAATAAAACTTGTAAAAACTCCTGGTGTGTGCACTCTGTGTTCCAGTTTACTGTACTTTCTTCTGTTGCACCCCGAGCAATTGAACAGTGAGTCTGGAGTGCTTGTCTCAGATAGAGATTAGAGATAGATACACACATATACATGTGTGTTCATTCCTAATGACTTGTTATACCTACTGCAGAGCATTAAATGTTACCCAGGTTATCTATCTCTCCCTCCCACTCGCAGATTTAGTGATATTGTATCCTATTTACATAGCTTTTCTACAAAACAAACATTTATTATTTTCAGTATAGGTGAGGATACAACAGGTATAAGTAAATGAGCCGTTTGCAAAAAAAAAAAAAAAAAATCACTCCAGCAGTTAGACCATTAGGAACACATTAAATGGAAGAAAAATGTACAGTACAATGTCCCTTTAACAAAATAAAAATGTCTGCCTACCAATAGGATTACTCATAAACTGCTCCCATAAGTAAAATCTCCAGGGAACATTTCCTAACTGATAAAACTTCCCTTTTTACATTTTGCTAGAACAGTCCAGGACAAATGCCAAGTTAAGCTTTTTAATATTCATCCATTACCAGTATTCGAAGTAACAACAGTTCTAAGTAAATATCCAAGCTCAGCTTGCTTTAGTTTTGCATTTTAGCTTTATATAAAAAAAAATAAAAAAAAAAGCTTTTAAAAATGAACTATGTCTGGATGATAAAATTACCTGAATTTGTAAGCAGTGAATTAATAGTCAGGAATCTTGACTACAGAGGTTTATCCAATTCCGTTTAACATCTGGAAAGTACTTACTGTAAGTACTAATAGAATAGCCTATTAAAACTTTTTTTTTGCAAATAGATTTGTCTTAAATTACTTTATTGGATTCTGCATTGGTATTTTTGTTACATGTTGGCTGTATTTAAATGTGAGCTAAATTTTAAGTGCTTATATTAAAGGGATAATATTTGCCAAGAAAATAAATGGTTTTGCGTTTGACAGAAATATTGCACAGCGATTGATTTAGAAGTGCTAACTCCTATGGTCGTGCCTTAAAAACAAAAAGAGACCGTGTGAGTGAAAAGTTGAAGAAATCAGTGGCTTCTTAACATTCTTACCTAATCGACGGTTACTGACAGTTAGCCATTTGCTTGTACTCTACTGATTCAAATTGTAGGCTGAACGCACCCTCTCATGTTGGTTTTTAAACTCAACCACATTTTCCATTAGACACTTTAAAGGTTTAATTCCAAAAGATCCTTCAAACTTCCTGCGTATTTTATAGTTATTAAACTGCAGGATAAAGCAGAATTATTCCCACCAAGGTAACAAAAAGGGACAATATTTTTTTTCTTTCTTTCCTTTGTTACACCTATAAGTGAATATTTAAAATATTTCAGTTTACTGTGTCCACCAATAGAAAGTCTTTATCAGACATTTGTGATGAATTTTGCACAAGCATGCATTTCTTGTGAATTTAAAAAATAATGTAATCAGCTTTATCTTATGTAGTTTCTTGATTCCAGTTGTTTAAAGTGATGTTGTACAAATGATTTTCCAAAATCATAAATTAAAGGGACAGTTCACTGAAAAATTATTTTTCCCCCGAAAGTGTTTTCCATGACTTGCTATACCAGCTGCAGCGTATAAAAAAATTGTTCTTTTTTTTTTGCAAAACAAATAACAGGATTTGCTCTTTGGAACACCAGCCCATCAGAATAGGCTTAGCTTGCTGACAGATCAGATCTTGTAATCTTATCAATCAAATGCTTCCCTTTCGCATCTCTTTCTCTGTATATTACTTAGAAAGAATAACTGTAAAGTAACACTTTAGAGCTTTATTTCTTCCACCTACCACTGTGAGTGTACTTTCTTCTGCTGGCTGTGTTTACATAGTTTATCACTAGCCTATACCTAGGTATAGAAACTTTCAGTATAGTTAGAAAAACTACAGGCTAAATCATCTATTTCAAATGCCAATATAAAGGCTAAGGAGCTATTTGTAAACAATTTAAAACACTCCAGCAGGTAAAAAGGATCCTTGGGAACAAATTAAAAGAAGAGAAAGTTTTTGGGTAAACTGTCCCTTTAACCTATAAATATAGGTGATCTACTACAAGTCCACCCTTCAATGAATTATTTTCAGCAAAGGACTTACTGTACATTTGTGTCGATTTTTATTCACCCTCTGACAACTCTCTGTAAAAACATTTTTCACTTGACAGACAGGTGGTACCGCCAATAGCAAATGTACCGTCCGCCCTAGGTCTTTCTATTTTTGTGCATCCTTGAAGGATTGTATAGCAATGCAATATTTGTGCTGAAAATAATGCTTTTTGACTGGTGGGTTTACAATAGATATTAATGGTATTTTTAGGATTATATAAAGTTGATTGTGTAACTTTACCCATCAAATTAACATGTTTAAATAGTGCCCATTTTAAAATACGACTTTATGGGAAAATGATATACTATAGTATGATTTTGTTCATTTCCAAAGTATTACATTCAAATGTTTATGCAGAGCCTTTAAAAATTCAAATTCATGAGATAAAGATAAAAATGAAAAGCATCCATACCACCCCTACAACATACCCATGGCTATAAATAAAGGCCATTCATGCTTTGTGATGTGCAAGTGCTACATTTGTTACTGATAGTTAGCCAAGGTCCAAGTAACAAGAACAATTAATCCAAAAAAAACAAACAAACAATTAATGCCCCTCCTGGGTTTACAAATCAAGTGGGCTACACAGAGACCTTTTCTTATATAAAGTGTAGATTGCGCAATAAATCTTAGTTCCACCATAAAAGCATCTAAACTGCAATACGCAGCGATCTCTGCCCAGCACAGGTTTGCTGCCCTGGTTGGATAATTTGATCTGTTATAAGCCAGTTCACATCCGTAAAGGCATATGAACAACAACAACAGCAAACCTTTATGGGTCAGAACCTGTAGTACATGTAATTCTAGGGGTACTGGGAGCTTTGGCAAGCCAGATACAGGGGTATCGGAGATCTCAATTAAGACCAGGCCCTCATGTCAAGGGGGCCAACCTGGCTCTGCAGTAAACTGGTTTCATTACAGGGGTGGATCCCTATGCATCATGTCTGGGCCCATCTGTGTGGTTGCCCCTACAAAAAAAAAAAAAAAACCCACCTCAGTGCAAGGAAAATGCATGGATTTGCCCATACAGAAAATGCTGCTACCATATTTGTACAGGCAATGTAATAAATGCCATCTTTCCTTTGTACATGTACCTCTTCCCCCTTTGTAGGACAAAGCCGGAAGGTGAAATGTACGTCGAGAGATCACACATTTAACAGTCTAAACAAAAACTATATAGATTTGACTTTATTGATATAAATGGGTTTAGTTTAATGTTTTCTGCTGCATAAATTCCATTAGGAATATAGATGTCCAGTGTCAACATTAAAAATCACTCTAATTTTGATTAATATATATATATATATATATATATATATATATATATATATATATATATATATATATATATATTTTTTTTTTTTTTTTTTTTTTTTTTTTTTAAATATATAATTCATTTTTATAAATTCTATGTTTATGCACACAGTGCCAAAATCGTTAAATGTTGCAAGAAAATAACCTATTGACAACTTCAGTTACTTTTTATTAGAAGTTAGACTTGAGTAATACTAAATAATAAGGACTTATACCGATGCCAAGATAAATAAAGGGAGCCAAAGCTTGTGAATGTATAGTATATAAAACAGGAAACTACACTGTTTGCTGTATACTTTATGGAAATTTTACTTGCTAATCTATTTATTAGATGTGTACACGGGAGAAATTTTCAGTTCGTGCAAAATTTTCGGCTGATTCGAGTCGTCAGAATTTTGTTCGTGGCCGCATTTGGTTGAATATTCGGATAAGAATTGCGTTCAACATGAAACCCGTTACATCACGTTAAAGTCTATGGTAAGCCCTCAAAACACTCCTTTTAGCCACATAATTACATTGCTAACTGGGACACGAAAACATAACGAACATGTTTTACAAGACAATTCAAAACAATAAATTGAAATTAAAAGCATCACTACAACCTTTTCCAAACCATTTTTTTCTTTTCATTCAACTAATTCCCCCCCCCCAAAAAAAATCCTCATGCTAAAGTACCCACACTCCTCACACACCTGCTCCATAACAATTTTGTAGTTAATAGTTTTCTTTGTAGACTAAACTCAGAGAACAGCATTATCAGGAGAGGCAGCAGCAGGAAGCAGAGTAACCAAACCAGACCTGATAATAATATAGTACATAAACTCCAGAAATAGACCTCCAAGGAAAAGGGACAAACGTGTTTGGAGTCCCTTGGACAAAGTAGCTAGCAGTTCCCTGAGGCAAAGGCCTTAATGGTAGTGATGTCGCGAATAGTTCGTCGGCGAATAGTTCCCGGCGAACATAGCATGTTCGCGTTCGCCATGGACGGCGAACATATGCGATGTTTGGTCCGCCCCCTATTCTTTATAATAGAGTAAACTTTGACCCTGTACCTCACAGTCAGAAGACACATTACAGCCAATAAGCAGCAGACCCTCCCTCCCAGACAGCATCCATTTTAGATTCATTCGGAAGCTGCATTCTTAGTGAGAGGAGGGACAGTGTAGCTGCTGCTGATTTAATAGGGAAATCGATAGCTAGGCTAGTGTATTCAGTGTCCACTACAGTCCTGAAGGTCTCATCTGATCTCTGCTGTAAGGACAGCACCCCAAAAAGCCCTTTTTAGGGCTAGAACATCAGTCTGCTTTTTTTTTTTTCCTGTGTAATCTAATTTCAGTTGCCTGCCTGCCAGCGTGTGTCAGGCTCACAGCGTATACTGTGCCCACTTGCCCAGTGCCACCACTCATATCTGGTGTAACAGTAGTGTACATTTAAAAAAACAAAACTTTTTTGACTGTGAAATAATAGCAGACAGCTGCCAGTACCCAAGATGGCCGCCAATAAGGCAGATGGGGGGGGGATTCTACACCACAGCATATGTACTTTCTGCCAGTACTTAAGATGGCAGGGACAATTGTGGGGTGGGGGAGGGAAGGGAGCTGTTTGAGAGGGATCAGGGGGTCTGATGTGTCAGGTGGGAGGCTGATCTCTACACTAAAGCTAAAATTAACCCTGCAAGCTCCCTACAAACTACCTAATTAACCCCTTCACTGCTAGCCATACTACACGTGTGATGCGCAGCAGCATTTAGCGGCCTTCTAATTACCAGAAAGCAATGCCAAAGTCATATATGTCTGCTATTTCTGAACAAAGGGGATCCCAGAGAAGCATTTACAACCATTTGTGCCATAATTGCACAAGCCGTTTGTAAATAATTTCAGTGAGAAACCTAAAATTGCGAAAAAATTTAAGTTTTTTTTAAATTTGATCGCATTTGGCGGTGAAATGGTGGCATGAAATATACCAAAATGGGCCTAGATCAATACTTTGGGTTGTCTACTACACTACACTTAAGCTAAAATTAACTCTACAAGCTGCCTACATGCTTCCTAATTAACCCCTTCACTGCTGGGCATAAAACACGTGTGGTGCGCAGTGGCCATATAAGTCTGCTATAATGGCATGTCTGGCACACAGTGTTGGGGCAAGGGTCCATCTGACCACTGATACCTGGTCTGCAAAGCATGGTCAGGGCATGTATATCACCTACACTGCGCACTGTGAAGCGGGCGTAACCCTTACACTACCTGATCGATACAACATCATACCTGATGTTTTAAAGCACGTTATTCCAAACAATTTAGGAATGTTTGGTTTTAATCCATAAAGGGCATAAATCACCTGACTCTGCATCAACTATGTCATTTTCCATGGGAGTTTTGCCATGGATCCCCCTCCGGCATGCCACAGTCCAGGTGTTAGTGCCCTTGAAACAACTTTTCCCTCACTATTGTGGCCAGAAAGAGTCCCTGTGGGTTTTAAAATTTGCCTGCCTATTGAAGTCTATGGCGGTTCGCCCACTTTTGCGGAAGTTCGCGTTCCCAAATTTTTATGTTCGCGACATCACTACTTAACGTATAATGACCAGTCACCTCAGAGCAGGAAGGGCAGGAGCAGAGTTACTAAACTAGGTAGGCCTGACAGTACATACACCTCAAAAATACACCTTCAGGGGAGTAAGAGGGTAACAGGTGCATAGAGCCCCTTGCAAACAAAAAATCCTCAGCTCCTTCGCTCTCCTTTATTTTTTGCCCCTTTTTTGCACCGAAACAAAAACTAAACAAAATGTCACTAATAAACACAGGAAATTTTCTTGCAGTACAAATTTGGTCCCATTTTCATTCTTCCACTCGGTATGCTGTCGAATGGGCCACTATTCGGACAAAAACCAAATGCACGTCTACTATTTATTCTGTAAATGAATAGAAAGAGAGAAGTGCTCTACCAGGAACGCACAACAACTCAGTAGCTTGTTCTATGAGGATTTGCCACCTAGGAGCAACCTCTTTTAGCCCAGTTGTGCTTTTCACAGAGGAGAACTTTCCTGAAGTATATTAGTCTGATCCCACTTAACAAGGTCAGTTCAGCCCCAAAATACCAGGCAATTCTCTTTTGAACAAGGAACATGACGACCCCAGACAATCGTTTCAGCCTTCTTTGGGCCTTGTCAGTGAGGTGCAGTCATATTCCTCTTAGCACACTGGGCAAGGAGTCCACGTCTGGTCCCCCCCACCATCACCCTTAGGGAGGCCTCCCTTGGGTCATAATATAAATGCATACAACCTGGGTAAGTTTTCATACGTTTTTCCTTTGTCTTCTCAAAGATGTTCTCCCCACATGGCTAAAATGTATATATATTAATATGTAATATTAAACCTATAATTAGTTAATATTAAAATTATCAATTGAGCAACAAACATTGACATCCATATATGTTAAATTATGCCATTAATTTGAGCATAAAGTAACATTTATAAAATGACAAAATAAAATATTACACTGCCCCAACCTGGCTACTTCATAATGCCACCCGGCTGGCAAAAATTTCTGTGGAGAACACTAATAGTATCCCCACTTTTGGACACTACTATAGTAAGGATAGGATTATGAAGCCTACAAAGCACACATCAGTCTCAGACTAGGAAAATCCCCAGTTTTCACAGTTTAACCCCTTGAGTGCTAATGACGGCTCTGAGCCGTCACAGAGTTTCCCACTCTGGTGCTAATGACGGCTCAGTGCCGTTGCTAGCACTCTCCCACCTTGAGGGAGATCTGGGGGCTCCCACCCCTTCCTACCCCGGCGATCGTGCCTGTAGAGTGACAGGCATCGCCGGGGCTTCCCGTTTTGCGTGGTGACGTCACGCGCAATAACGCGATGACGTCACTGCGCAACTTTATTTATACTTAATGTTAAAGGGACAGTCTACACCAGAATTCTTTTTGTTTTAAAAGATAGATAATCCCTTTATTACCCATTTCCCAGTTTTGCATAACCAACACAATTATAATATACTTTTAACCTCTGTGATTATCTTGTATCTAAGCCTCTACAAACTGCCCCTTTATTCAGTTCTTTTGACAGACTTGCAGTCTAGCCAATCAGTGCCTGCTCCCAGATAACTTCTCGTGCATGAGCACAGTGTTATCTATATGAAATACGTGAACTAACACCCTCTAGTGGTGAAAAACTGTTAAAATGCAATCTGAAAGAGGTGGGCTTGAAGGTCTAAGAAATTAGCATATGAACCTCCTAGGTTAAGCTTTCAACTAAGAATACCAAGAGAACAAAGCAAAATTGGTGATAAAAGTAAATTGGAAAATTGTTTAAAATTACATGCTCTATCTGAATCATGAAAGTTTATTTTGGCCTAGACTGTCCCTTTAAGTATAGGAGCAGGGGGCATGCTGTATCTCAGTCATCTAAGCAGCCACAGACCCCCAAGACCCACCATTGGAAAGGTAATCGTCTAACCTTTCCAACAGTGTAAGTCTTTGGGGTCTGAATTTTTAAAAAAATTGTTACAAAAATAAAAATAAAAAAAATCTTAGCACCCAGGTGGGAAAGTGCTTAGCACTCAAAGGGTTAAAGGACCAATATGGTATAAAAAAATTGCATTCACTAATCCTTTAGAGCAGGGGTGTCAAACTGGCGTTATTTGCAAATAATCCATTTGTGTTGTGTGAATATAACATTAAAAGAGACAAACAAAAACGTAGCAATGGCAAAATATGTAGGTAGTGTGCGGCCCGTGTGAGTTGCACTTGTATGTAAAATGGCCTGCGACTCAAATGAGTGACATCCCTGCTTGAGAGAATGTAATTTTACCTATAGACTCTGAACTACTGTGTGTTTAAAACTACTACTTTGAACAGTTTTACTCACTTTGGATATATATATTTTTTGTATCTACATATGCATATGAGGAACGTCTCTTGCAAGCGCTGTTAGAAACACCTCCTACTACTACTACACACCCCTATTTATTCTCACTAAGGAGGAAGTGAGAAACCACTAACGGCAGAATACTTTAGATTTTATCATAAGGCTCCAGCCTTTAAACCGCCCTCTTTACTTAGGCACACATACATACATACGCTGGAACTTGACAAATTTACTTGAGTCAATCGAGTGGCAAGATGTATTTTTCTAAATTCAAGGATTTATCTTGACATCTGCTATTACTGACTGCAGATACATCAAAACTTTAGAAATGTTGTTACACAAAAACAGAGTGTTTGTCATTAGTCTGATTTAAAAAAAAAATAAAAAAAAAAAAATAGGAAAAATAAAAATAAATTTTAACTTACAGCGAGGGAAATATTTTTAGTGTCCCCTGTACTGGATGTTATGCCATGTACAGTTTGTCTGATTTACATCACTGTGGCACACTTCAGTTTGGCAGTTAACCTTACACATTACCTTTAACACACAGGTATAACACACGTATGTTGGCATATTTACTAATGGAATACTTTAGATCTAATGTTTCATTATACCAGGTTATCAGTCACCATTCACAGTGGTACACTTTATACATTTCACTATATGTGATATTGACCATTTATGAATTTGTACAAGGGATAGCCATTTCTTTTTTTTTTTTTTTAAATATAAGGATACGTCCAGGAGTACCCCTTGCTTATTGCCCAAGCAGAGGTGAGGTTTAGGGGGTGCGTTATGTACCACATTCATTACTGCCCCATACACCAAAGATGCCAACTGTCCTGACTTTGCAAGAATTATTTTGTATATCTGTCCCTATTTGAGAGGGCTAGTCACTGATTCTGAATTTTGCCCCTCTGAGACAGCCATATGTCCCTCTTTACAAAATTTCCCTTAGCTCTATGAGATGCAAGTAGAGCGGTAAAGAAAGGAACGGGGGAGGGATAATATTAACAGCAAATAGTAGAAAACAGAGTCTTCCAGTGTCCCTAATAGTCATATTTAGCTTCCCAAAATGGTATGGACTGCTACAAGCCCTGGGACCAAATATCCCCATACTTTCATGTGCCCTGTGTTAAAGTGAGGGAGAGGTCAAAATGTATGTGCATTTTACACTATACTTCTATTAGCAAAAATGCTTCTAATAAAAGTCATAACTGTTTTTCTGCATTGTACATTAGGGTTGTCACCTCTGCCATGTTTTGCTGGGCACCTATGAGTTAGACATGCTGCAGGGTTAGCAGAGAGGAACATGAATTGCACCCCTGGACAGCACACAAATAGTTATTCTCGTCCTGTTCCTCCCTGCAGCAGGTGTAACTCATAAGTGTCCAGGAAAACATGGCCGAGGTGGTAACCCTAGTGTACATACATATGCTGTGAGAGCTGTGCACCAGTATTCAGACGCCCAGAGAGCTGGTGGTGAGTATTGCTTTTGGGAAGACATCATTTGTGTAATACAAGCCACTGCTGACTTTCTGTTTGAATACTGGTGCACAGGCCCTCACAGCATATGTGCGTATGCTGCAGAAAACACTAATACACTTTACTAGAAGCATTTTTGCTAATGAAAGTTTAATGCAAAAATGTTTCTATTTCATATTGAAATACAGCTATGCACAGTTCAATTTTGACCTTTCTATCCCTTTAAGAAACTAGGATTTAAAAGATAACTCGTTATGTGTCCTAAAGTACACAAGACAGATAAAATATCAGAAATAAAAATAAAAGCATTCTGTTTTAACCCCCTTAAAGGGACAGTATACATCAATTTAATATAACTGCATGTAATAGAGACTATAATAAAGAAGAATATGCACAGATACTGATCCAGTATAAAACCCTTTTAAAAACTTAAAAACGCTCCCAGTTTATTACTGTTGATGAGGTAGTCTGGGACACCCACTGAAAGGGGCTGGGCAAACAAAAAGGAGCAGACACTCCCCACCTCCCCTGCATATGAAAAGACATAAACAGGGTTCTGTAAACGTGTGTATACACATCGGGCACTGTGGGGCTTGGTTAGGAGTCTAAAAATCAACACAACGTTCTCCAAAAATAAGCAAAAATATACATTGTTAAAAAAAAAACAAAAAAAAAAAAAACTCACGGATGGGCTATATAAATGTATCATCTACAAAACAGTTATGCAAAGAAAAATCTAGTGTACAATGTCCCTTTAAGGACAAAGCTCTGGTTTGCTCAATAGTTCCATGACGGAATAATTCTGTCATTGGTCATTAAGGGGTTAAAAAAACACTGCTTTGTTAGTGTGATTAACCTAAATACATCGAAAGTTTCGATGTCAATTATTTAGAAAATACCTGTTATTGTAATCAGAGAAGATGCAGATATGTTGTCAGCATTCATTTCCTACTTGAACGCAGATATCCTTCTTCCTCCAAATGTCAAGAAAAACAAAGACTGGACAATACCCTTATTGTGCCTAGTTCTAGTTTCTAAACAGTTCAGTCTGGTTTTTAGTAACTTTTCTTTAAAAACAAAACAAGAAACCTGTCTTCCCTTTAGTTAATCACATGGTTCCTAACCTCATCAGCTGTGTTATTGTCTGTAAAACCTTTAAACTCTCCGCCCAATCAGGAGGCTTGTTTTAAACAGAATCAGCTGAATTGAAAACGAAAGTAGTTGGTTATTATTCCTTCTAAAAAAAAAAGCTTTCTCTTGCTGCATGGACACCCCCTTCCTTTCCCCTGGATGTAAAACTTGCTCATTTGCAGTGAATACATCATATTAATTTGTCACCAAATTAGAGCAATATTCACAAGAGGAGGAAGTGTGCCTCTACCACAGCCTGAGTACCCTTCAGTAAAATATTATAATTGATAACACCTGGAAAACATTCCAGAATACAGCACAGAAAGTCAGTGCATGTGACAACAAAATGTTCCGTAAACTGTAATTTGTTTTTATAATATTAATTTATGCATGGTGCCTCTGTGTACTAAGAACCTGTTGCTATGCTACAGCGTTAAAGGGAAAATGTACTGTAAATTTAGTTTCACTTTAATATGTCTCCAGAGACTTGTTGTACTAGCTACAAAGTTTAAAGGGACAGTCTACACTAAAATTGTTATTGTTTAAAAAGATAGATAACTCCTTTTCTACCCATTTCCTAGCTTTGTACAACCAACATTGTTATGTTAACCCTTTCATTACAGGGTCATTTTGTCTACTTCGGAACAGCGTTCCGATGTAGACAAATTAAAATCCTGCGATCATGCACGCAATCGCAAGATTTCAATTATGGGATTGGGTCAGGGGGCATCCCTATGACGCTAGACACGCCCTCCAGACCGCAATCGCATCAAGGAAGGAAGCACTGTTGGCTTCAGGACAGCTAAACGGCTATGACGTTCTATTCTGTCCTAACGGCTCTAAAGCCCAGTGCGATTTGGACAGAATAGAACGCCATAACGGCATTAAAAAGTTAATATACTTTATAACATTTAAACCTCTAAATTTCTGACTGTTTCTAAGCCACTATAGACAGCCTTTTATCAAATGCTTTTTTATTTACTTTTCACAACAGGAGACTGCTAGTTCATGTAAGCCATATAGATAACATTGTGTTCACGCCCGAGGAGTTATTTAAGAGTTAGCACTACACAGTACTAATTGCAAGTCAATAGATAAATAAAAAGTCATGGGATCAGGGGGCTGTCAGAAGATACTTGGGTACAAGGTAATCACAGAGGTAAAAAGTGTATTAATATAACTGTGTTGGTTATGCAAAGACTGGGGAATGGGTAATAAAGGGATTATCTATCTTTTTAAACAATACAAATTCCATTGTAGACTGTCCCTTTAAATGTATTGGACATTGTTCATTTAGGTTGATTTTTGCATATGAAATAGCTGTTTTTGTTCATTGAAACCACAATCCAGGGAGAGCAGACCTCTTTGTCTTCTCTTTCTCTCAATACACAGAAGCCACCTTATCTTATCTCTGTCTGTATAAAGAAAGATCATCTTATCTCTGTATACATAAAGGGCAATACTTAAAGTGAGCAATTGAAAATGAACATTTTAGTACCTATCTATCTCTGAAACCCCAATGAGAGTGTGAGTTCTTATTTTGCTTCTTGTTTACAGAGTTTTTCTATAGCCCATGTATTACAGTTTAGGTGAGGGTTTTAACAAGCAAAGTCACCTATTTTAAATGACAAAATAAAGGTAAAATAACTATTTGTAAACACTCCAGCAGGTAAAATAGATTATTGGTAACCCATTGAAGGGGACACTGTCCCTTTAATTAGAGCATAACAAGAAGCACAGTGACTGAGCAAATGTTGAGATGCAAACTATTGACCAAAGGGCTGCAGGGGTACCAGAGGGAAATATCATCTAACTCTTGATTTGTATTTATTTTTTAAAGTCCAACGTTGCCCAACAACTCATGTTACTATCATTCATATGAAAAATCAGCATTTGCATATGTAAAAAATGTGTTTTTTACTGAGAAAAGGTGAAGGAGCATAATTACAAGTTGTTTCTGTTGTCTTGCAAGAAATTAACATACTCGTCATGTGTGAATGTTTTTAGAACACATTAACACCATGTCTACTGCAAATGCTGTTTTAGAGTGGTCATGATTCACTTGCCTTACTTGAAAGAGCCAAACAGAACTTGTTGCTGGAGCAGACAAAACTTGCAACAGTCATTTTATTGGCAAACCTTATCTGATCACTTCTGCTGAGGCAGTTAGGGACAGATATGTAACAGGAAAAGGCTTGTGAAGTCTGCAGTATGCACTTTCATTCTCAGAATTGGAAACCCCCATCATTTTTAGAGTTAAAGGGCCATGCTAGTAAAATAAATTACATGATCTAATATGTTAAAACATGTCATTTTTTTTATTTATTTTTTAAATCATAATTTTTTTTATTGAGGCAATAGAAGGCATATAACATAAGAACATATTACATAGTTGCCAACATTTAAAAAAAAATTCCAGGGACACTTTGCAGCAGAGCAAGCAAGCGGGTTACTGGAGTATTGACGACCTACTGTTCAACTGCTCCGCCCACTCAGTTCTACAATCAAAACACACCCATTTGAAAGTAATAGTATAATTTAGACTTATCCATAGTTTATTATACAGATTACAGCACCAAGCTCTTGCACCTACCCAGTCTCTGGAACACATTCTGGGCATATGGTTATTTTTACAACACAGCATCAAAATTAGAAAGACAAGTAATATGTGAACCCATTCAATAATAATAACAATATTCCATTAGGAATGAATTATATTTAAATAATACACTATATCTATTTATCATCTATCTATCTGTATATGTGTATATGTGTGTGTGTGTGTGTATATATATATATATTTATATATATATATATATATATATATATATATATATATATATATATATATATATATATATATATATATATATATATATATATATATATATATATATATATGCAAACAACAAATGTTGTGCAAAGGAGATTTTCAGGGACAATTCCAGGGACAAAAAAAATCCAGGGACATACAACAAAATCCAGGGACTGTCCCTTGAAATCAGGGACTGTTGGCAACTATGATATTATACATTTCGTATTTGTTTCTGATGAAACTTGCATACACAGCGTTGTTTATCTGAGTGATAATGAAATATCAACATATAAAAAGGGTAGTGAAATCTCAACGCAAACATCATACATGTAGCTCTCCAGACATAACCAGATCAAATTGAGAATACAGAACAATGTATGCAGACATAAATTGAAATAAACATAATCCAGCATTACCTCTTTTAACTTTTTGTTTCCTACATGAACACAAAGTAAATTTTATATAAGATAAGAATCCTGAACAACTTATACATCCTATAGAGTGATATACTGGATAAAGTAGAAATGTATATGTTATCTGAGATTTTGCAGAATAAAGGAAATCATTAAGAGTTGCTCCTATAAATGGCCAGAATTAGAGATAACGTCAGTAAATGTTAGTCCTTGACTATCAATGGGCCATCCTCACTTCTCTCTGTCTCCTGTAGCTGGATGCCCTAATAAACCAGCCTCAATTTCACTTATAAATAAAAGTATAGGAACAACTCATGTCAACACAATATCTATGGCAGATTAACACCGCCAGTCTAATCTATAAACTACAATACTTGAGATTATCATAGAGGAGGGGTCATAAACAGGTATCTCAATTCTATTATTGTAATGGTGAACTATCTTACATTATTTAGCAACTAAGAGGCTCTTGGTGCGATAAAAGATGGGTTTAATTAAGTAAGTAAGGGGACCATTAGAGACAGGTCTTGGTAATATTTAAATATCTCGACTATACCTTTCATAGTGGAGTATATGACTATATCCCTATTTGTATAGGAGAATGCGTACCCAGCATGCTTGGGGGAACACTGTAAGAGGGACTAATTATCTGAGAGGTCTCTCAATACAAGAAATTCCTATCCAAAAAGGCGAAGTAGGCGCCACACGTGGTTAACATAAATGATTTAGTCCCGTTAGCTGAGTTATATATATGAATACATGTTTGGCTAAATCTTAAACAGCAGTATGCCTCTCCAAAGGCAACCCTATTTAATATACTAAACAGTGCCCCTCACACATAAGCTGCTGTCCCCATACATACAATTATGCACAATAAAAGAAATAGCATGAGTATGTGAGAAAATACATAGTCTGATGGGGGCCCTAATCGGACTGCACTGTATACTGGCCACACTAGAGAAGCATGAGATTTATCTCCAAGGACGGTGGCTGTTACTTAATTGGGGATAATAATTCCATCCAAATGTACCCACAAAACAGACCATCTAAAATCTATATATAAGATTGCTAATAAACTTAGCCCCTTAACTGGTATTACTTATCCCTTGCAAAAGGCTGGCTTTAAGCATAAGGGTATGTAAAAGGGAAAGGCATACATAAGAGAAAGAGAAAATAATAATAAAAAAAAAAGACAACAACAGCATAGTTACAATTGAGATGAGAAGGTACTTCAAGACTAATTGTACATCCCTTGCGAGAATGTCCAAAACTCACACTAAACTATGAGTTCATTGCTAACACTGGGAAGCATAAAAGCCACTGCAGAGCGTCCATAACTACCCCACACCAACTCTAGTGCAGCATCGGAACGATAAGTAGGACCCAGACCGTGGTGTTATATATCCATCCACAAAGACGCCGGTATAAGACAAGCCCGGCCCGAACATCACCTGGCCACTCAGTAGTAACTCTAAGCAGATGCTCCACTGCGCGATACTGGCCAAAGTCGTCGGCCCTTCTGAGCGCCTGGTGCTTTCTGTAAGTGTACAGCTCCTAATTGATACGAAATCCTCTTCACCTCCGCGGGGACCGGCCGCATCCCCTCCCGGGGGAGCCGAGGGCAACCATGAGCAAATGGTGACCCGCTCTTCAGGAATGAGACCCTTCAGTTGAGACATGGAGCCAAAGTTGTGCGGCACAATATATGGGGAGGGTCCCGGCTGTAGTTCAGTAGACTCGTCTGGTCCTACAATAGCCGCACTCACCGGCATATTTCCTTGCACTTTAGGATGTGAGCCTGACATACTTGCTGCGTGGCATATGTCCCTCAGGTCTGAAAATCTGCAATCTATTAGACAGTCTAGGGCTTTCAATTTAGCTTGCAGTATAGTATATGAGTCCTCCATATTATCAGCTTTGTGTAGCTTTCTGGGTAGTAAAGTTAACTGTAGCAGATTAATACTGCTCTACTCGAGAATAGAAAAGACTCGAGGGGGGTATTGAATGTGTGTGACGAATTTGCGGCCTACCTTCCAGGTTCTGATTGCTAGAACCTAACTGAAGAAAACATATAAATTAAGGTATCATTCGACTCCTTATCTTCTCCTGTGAAATCTCGATAAATCTCAAGATGAAATGTCAGATTTGAGAAGAGTTATTCAGTCTTATTGTAGATGTACTCAAGGAGCTAAATGAAATTGCTGCTGTACATGTCCGCCTTCCAGACACGCCCCCAAAACATGTCATTTTAAGACTACCGACCCTGCACTACTGTGTGTTTAACCCCCACAGAGGAAATAATCATAAAGAATTACAGTGAAAATACTGGTCTGGATCCACAGAGCACTGCTGGTCTTGCACTAATGTGTGTTTAACCCCCCACTAGTTTCACGATTCAGACACAGAACAAGCAATGTGTCCAACGCCTCTGTGATGATTAAACACACAGTAGTGTATGGTCCATAATCATAAAATGACATGCTCTAACAAAAGCATGTAATTTTTCATCTATTATGGCCCTTTAATAATCTGAAGAGAATAAAATAGATAATGAAAGCATATTACAAATTGTTGTTTTTTTCTATGCATAATCAAAACCTTTTATAACACTATCTGAATGTGTTTTATGTCCCTTTAAAGGGACACTGAACCCAAATGTTTGCTTCCGTGATTCAGAAAGAGCATGCAATTTTAAGCGACTTTCTAATTTACTCCTATTATCAAATTTTCTTCCTTCTCTTGGTATTTTTATTTGAAAAGCAAGAATGTAAGTTTAGATGCCGGACCATTTTTGGTGAACAACCTGGGTTGTCCTTGCTGATAGGACAGCACCAATAAAAACGTGCTGTCCATCAAAAATTTGCTGGCTCCTTAGCTTAGATGCCTTCTTTTTCAAATAAAGATAGCAAGCGAACAAAGAAAAATGGATAATAGGAGTAAATTAGAAAGTTGCTTAAAATTGCATGCTCTATCTGAATCACAAAAGAAAAAAATTGGGTTTAGTGTCCCTTTAAGCAAACGCTGTTTATGCTTGAAACTAGTTCTACAGTATTAGTCGTGTACTTATTGCTAAGTATCACTGGCTGAGGCCAAAATCTCTCTGTTTATTGGTGGAGAGGGACACACCTTTTGTTCTTTATAAACCAAAAACTGAAATACATTAGCAATGGCCTCTAGTTGAAACAAAGAATAACGTCAACTACAGTGTCCTTTAAAGGGATATAAAACCCCAAATATTTATTTCATGATACAGACAGAGCATGCACATTTAAACAACTTTCTGATTTATGTCTACTAACAGTTTTTTTCTCTTGATATCTTTTGTTGAAAAGCAGGATTGCAAGCTTAGGAGCCAGCATATTTCTGGAGCACTATATTGCAGCAGTTTAGCAAGAATGCTATCCATTAGCAAGAGCACTAGAGGGCAGCACTATTTCCTGTCATATAGTGCATCAGACACCTGCCTAGGTATTTCTTCAACACAGAATATCATGGGAACAAAAGAAGTACACACCAAAAATGGTATGTTCTGTCTGAATCTCTATTATGGGGGTTATATCCCTTTAACTGCTGAGCTATTTCTACCCCTGTGCTGAGATGTTTTGGAGTTTTTAGATGCTGGTCACATTTAAAGGGACATTAAACCCAACATTTGTATTTCATGATTCAGATAGAGAATACCATTTTAAACAGCTTTCTAATTTACTTCTGTTATCTAATTTGCTTCATTTTCTTGGTATTCCTCCCCGAAAAGCATATCTAGATAGGCTCAGTAGCTTCTGATTGGTGCCTGCACATATCATGTGATTGGCTCACCCATGTGCATTGCTATTTCTTTAACAAAGGATATCTAAAGAATGAAGCACGCTAGATAAAATAAGTAAATTGGAATGTTGTTTAAAATTGTATTCTCTGTCTGAATCATGAAAGAAAATGTTTGGGTTAAATGTCCCTTTAAGCTCTACTGTAGGTCATTTTTCAGTGAGGTACCCACACATATTATACATTGAGGGGCTTCTGGATATGAAAACAAGAGGTCGTGAGGGTCTCTAGGCCTTCTTGATAACCTGTTACCTAGAGACCCCCAGTCTGCAAACAGTTTGGGGATCTTTTTATTTTCTTTTATTCATTTTGTTGCTTGAAACTTTATAAATGAGCTCTGAAAGCAGCCCCCCCGAATGTTGACGCATGGTTGTTATCCGCACTTAACTCCTTGTGTGACTGATGATCATGTGTTGTCATACGCAGTGAAGGGGTTAACATTTCTCCTTCCTCCACATACGGCACTGGACATGAAAAAAGGCCCTACCTACCTGGCAAAGGTGGAAGGTACCTCTGGGGTTTGAGGAGCGGGGAGATGCCACAGCAAGGAACAGAGCACATTGCAACCAGTGTTCCCTCTAAGGTCAGTTTTGTGAGTGGCTCAGCAGTGAAACAGTTAATAAGGAGTCCACACCTTGCACTCTGCATTGTGTAGTGTTTGCTAATTGTTCTAATTAAAGGGACATTAAACCCAATTTTTTTTCTTTCATGATTCAGATAGAGCCTGTAATTTCAAGCAACTTTCTAATTTACTCCTATTATCAAATTTTCTTTGTTTTCTTGTTGTCTTTATTGGATGAAAAAAAGCAGTAATGTAGCCACTAATCAGCAAGTGCTACCCAGAGTTCTAAACTAAAAATGGTCCGGCTCCTAAGTTTACATTCCTGCTTTACAAATAAAGATACCAAGAGAACAAAGAAAATGTATTATTTACACTTTAGAGGGATAGGAGTAAGTAAAGGAAGGCACTTTAAAGTGACATGAAACCCAACATTTTTCTTTCATACAACTTTCCAATTTACTTCTATTATTAAATTTACATAATTATCTTGGTATCCTTTACTGAAGGAGCAGCAATGCACTAGTGGGAGCTAGATGAACACATCAATAAGCCAATGACAAGAAGCATACATTTGCAGCCACCAATAAGCAATTTGCTTCTTGTTCCTTAGCCTACATAGGTATGCTTTTCAACAAAGGTTGCCAAAAGAACTAAGCAAATTAGATAATAGAAATAAATTGGGAAATTGTATGATCTGGATTGTGAAAGACACATTTTGAGCTTTATATTGCTTTAACTGTGATAAGAAAAAATCTCTATTATGTTAGAGCATTTTATTATTGCACTGTTGCATGTATATAACAATATATAGGCCTACAAATGTATGCAATAGTCTGCATACAAAACAAGCCCTTAGGAGGCGCTCTCTATACAATAAACCATGACAATAAAGTACCAAAACAAGAAAATATAATAATGAGGGATAATGTCCAAAATAATGTAATCCATGGGAATCTTCCAAGGACCAATGGGGCTCAGGCTGCTGTTTGTCCTGAGAATGGTCAACTTCTCTGAGGATGATGATCTGAAACCCAATAACACAAAGGCTCCAAATAGCCTAGTACAGTTTTAACCATTTCACGCAGCTATGCCGTTGTATTCCGTCACAATGGCGCTGAGCTTTAAAGCCGTTATGACGGAATACAACGTCATAGCCAACGGCTGTCCTGAAGCCTACTGCGCTTGCAGGATTTGATCGCGGTCTGGAGGGCATTCCTAGCGTCATAGGGACGCCCCCCAGACCCGATCCCATAATTGAAATCTCACGATCGTTTGTAGACATTATATACCTGGTCACGAAAGGGTTAACAGGCAAATTAAAACAACTCACAAGTGCTGGAGCTTCTCAGTTGTCCAGCTTAGTGTTTCTCAATTGCGGTCCTCAGATACCCCCAACAGGCCAGGTTGTCATTATAGCTGAACTAGTGCACAGGTGAAATAATCAGCTGATGGGTGAGAGCAGGTTAGTAGCCATGGTTACTGATCAGCTGATTACTTCACCTGTGCTCTAGTTCAGCTATAATGAAAACCTGGACTGTTGGCGGTACTTTAGGACCGTGGTTGAGAAACACTGGTCCAGATAACTGAAACTAGGTGAAGCAGGAATGTGGTTTGCGGTGACTCTCCACTCCTATAGGTGGAAGATGCAAAAACACATAGCCCTGCACAGCTAAAACTTCATAGAGTAATAGTGTGGAATCAAATACACTTACAAAAAAGTTGCACCTAAGAAGGTGCTAAAACAGTAGGCTGGAACTTCACACCCGCCCGGCAGACCGTTCACTCCGGTAGATACAGGAACTAATGAACGTTGAATCCCATTCAAGCAGCAGCACATCTCCTTCCTGTCAAGCCAAGCAGTGAGGAGCAAGGGGAAAACAACCTGCCGTTATGGCGTTGTATTCCGTCTAAACGGTGCTGGGCTTTAGCGCCGTTAGGACAAATTACAATGTCATAGTCGTTTGGCTGTCTTGAAGCCAACGGTGCTTCCTGGATGTGATCGTGGTCTGCAGGGCGTGCCTAGCATCATAGGGACGCCCCCCTGACCCGATCCCATAATTGAAATCTTGCGATCACGTGCACGATCTCGGGATTTCAATTTGTCTACATCGGAACACTGTTCTCATGTAGACATTATGACCCTGTCATGAAAGGGTTAAATATGTATATGAGTCTGTGATTGGGTGACATCTGTATTGTGATACAAAGAACATGGAAATGAGAGAAAAAATTTAAATTTGTCAAAAAAAAAAGTTTATGTTCATTTGAAATTCAAAGTGTCATTGTATTGTCAATTCATGATGCCTTTGATTATTATGAAATTCTTCTGTATGTAATGGTCGTTTAAATTAGCACTAAATTCTGTATGATTGTAACTGTACCTAAATGGAAAGCAAGGGAGACTATATACAGTGAACAGGTGTTTAAACAGGAAACCTAGGTTGTAACATGGCAATATCCATTACTTGTTGGGACAAAAAGCTTACACTCATTTCTTCAATAGTTAACCATCTAATACCATTCTAAAAATACATCTGTATACAATTTTTTTAGACTAATCTTTGTGTTGAATACATAGTTATTTCTAACATTTATTTAGTGTTTAAATGGATATGAAACAGGACTTCTTTAGTTAGAATATTTTAAATCAAATTAAACAGATTTTGTTAAACACAGCAAACAACTTACTTGTTTTCTTGGAAAAAAAGCACTGGGCAAATTCTCAGTGTAGCCACTGCCTTTAAAGAGATAACAGAGATACAATTACATAACTAAAGTTCTACTGTGACATGTTTTTTTGCAGCAAAAGCCCTCTACTGAGCATGGCCAATACACTGACTGCGGCTAAAGCAGGTGTCGTCTCCTAACAACATAAAAAATATATATATTTTTCTTTTTACCTTTATGTACCCTTGTGGGGTTGTGACAGGACGTATTGGAACCTTCACAAATTAACTTTAAAAAAACAAAGCACTACTTTTTGTATTTAGGATCATATTTTTAGATGTACTATGTAAGTAAATTTTATTTAAGCGTGTTTCTGTCTTCATCTATAAAAGCTTTGAAGTAGTGTAGATGCCATTATAACACTGTTATCTATAATTCTCAAGTGATCTGACAATATCTCTTCTCTTCTTCATCAAAGTGTTTAAACCTTTATTTAACAAGAAGACGACTAGCCATTGCTAATGTATTGTATGAGGAGCAAGTCTTCCTGCAAATGAAATCTGAATAATTGATTTAATACATTTCTTCTAAATTCTAAACTATATTTTGTGTGACATTCTGCAGATTCAAATAATACAATATTTGCATTTCCTCAAGGCATCTCTCCAAATGCATTATATATTCACATAAGATTGCACATCCTGTTTAGGAAGTTCTGTCCAAACTCATCCTGTAACTCCGTCTTTGCAGTTTCACTTTTAACCTTACTGGAATATGAACAACAAGGGTGACGCAACAATGTTGTGAAATAAACTGAAATAATATAGTGATGATCGCATCCAGGGAGTTGCTATGAGGGGAAGCTTTTGCAGTTTCTTCTACAATAGTGATTTGTTATTAGTAGATCACTGCAGTCCCTGGGTGAAGGAAATATGTCTCAGTGATGAACTGTAAAAAAAATGTCTGATTTTTATGAGACCGTACGGGCAATAAAGGGGCAAAATATTAATTCTGTAATTCTTTAGAGCATGTAATTATGGCACTACTCAGTGGCGTATTTAGGTTTTGTGCTGCCCTAGGCATTCAAAATTATGCTACCCCCTAACCCACCCCCCACCCCACCCCCAAGGTTTTAGGCCTTTTTTTGGCCATAATATTTTTTTGGCAGGGAGTAATGTGATTTTTTTTTCCATGGCATTTTCAAAGTAATTGCTGACAAGGACTTGCAAAACACTTGCATACACAAATACAAACACAGTTATACACATTCACCCACGCAAAAACACATATACACACACATATGTATGTATATATATATATATATCTGCAATATATGAAAAAAAACAACACAGATGTCTTGATACAATGCTTATCCAAACACAATACTAAGTGCTGAAAGCCAAGAGAACTAAATGCTAATAGCTGGCTAAATAAATGAAAGTTCAGAGTTACCGCTAAAAAGTAAATTCCATGGGAAGTTTCTTATTATACCCCCTAGAATGTAAGCTCCTTGGGCAAAATCTCTCATTATATACCTGTATAATACTTCTAAAATAACTGTAAGCTTTTTATAAATATAGCCACAAAAAGGTGCTGCCCTCCTCCAATCTGATGCCCTAGTTTGCCTAGGCCAAAATACGCCCTGGCACTACTACAAAACAGAACATTATTTTTTAACTAGATGTCTCTTAAAGGTACAGTTTCCTACAAAATGTTTAATGTTTTAAAAGATAGATGATTCCTTTTTTGCTCATTCCCCAGTTTTGCATAATCACCTTGTACCTAAGCCTCTGCAGACTGCCCCCTTATCTCAGTGCTATTTACAGACTTGCTTACTCATGAATAAAATCGACAGGAGTGAGCACAGTTATCTATATGTCACACATGAACTAGTGTCTTGCTGTGAAAAGCTATAATCATGCTCTGAGATGAAGGCAGCCTGCAGGGGCTTAGAAACAGGCAGAAATGTACAGGTTTGAAGGTTACAAACATAGGCGTGCACACAGGGTGTACCAGTTGTGCCTGGGCACACCCTAATCACCCCCTGTGCACACATAACTGGAGGAGGGCTGTAGCATTTCAAAGGGCCGTTAGGGAGGTCAAAGATCTCCCACGACCAGCCCCACACCTATCTCACAGCACCCCCTCCCTTTGAAAGGTACCCGTGCTGGGTTCTTGCAGGATCCTGGCTCTTCTTTTGTCAGGCTGGATGTTCAGGTGTGCAGCAGCCAATCAGTGAGGGAAGCAGGGATTATGATGCCTTGTCATATTCTCACTTTTTTCTTAAAGTGCATCGCCGCTGAGCACCAGAACAATATGGTTAGACTGCGGTGGGGCTTGGGGGGGAGATATAAGGGGTATGGACATGGAAGGGGGATCGAGCAGGGGTATGGGCATTGGAGCGTTGAGTGAGAAGAGTTATTAGCCTGGGAAGTTGGAGCAGCTGCAGTATATAAAATGCTGATGCACTGAGAATATCTAGCTATGCTTCACAAGCACGTGCAAAGAAAAATGCTAACACTAAAATAGTGATAACTTTTACTAGATGCATTTTTATCAATACATTTATACTGCAAAGTGTTTCTATTCAAAGATGTAATTCATATATGTGCATTTAAATTTTAACCGGAATGTCCCTTTAACTGAATAATTTCAAACCTCATTTGTAACGTGTGTATCTTTTTTTTATTTGTTTCAAAACAGTTTAGAATCAATTCAAATATTTTTTTTCTAAATGTTCTCAGTTAAGCTTATGCATTAAAACGTCATCAGATACTATGTTAAGTTTAATAAAACTAATTATACAAGTTGTAAAAAAGTATATGTTCATTTGTTAGTGTTGGCATGTGAAACACAACACTATGTTATATCTATTTCAAGTGCAGAAGTATAATAGCCACCGTGTGTGCCATTTTGTACCAGGGAACGTGAAAGCCTCAAGGACTGTTAATTAAGACTCATTTAATGTCAATATTAGTTTTGAGGAAAGTCAACATACCCTTTCATGATGTCACATTTCATGCATTCTGTCCTGGGGCAGATATGTTTTATGTATATAAACATATCATCTAAACTCTTGTAACCCACAGTACTTACTGTATTTATTGTAAAAATATTCCAAATTAAAAACTGCAAACTGTGAAAATGTTGTCATGTGCCAAAAAGAATTTTAGAATTTTTAAGAAAACTGTTCTCTAATTAAACAATATGACCTGACAAAACATTCAACACTCTGTTACCTGAGGCTCTTAAATATAGCAAAAACAGCTCAGACGAAAAGGTCAGTATTACTGCAGAGCTGGCTGCTCATACTAAAATATAATTATCTGAAGTAAAGATAATTAATTATTGTTGCTTAGATGTATTCATGAGATATTTCAAAAGCTGAATGCTATTTATATTGAGAGTTTGCATTTTTAAATTCATTTTGTGAACATGCATTTATTTTCATATAAATAAGCACAATTTTCATTTTAAATGTATTTGATAGCTAATGTTTTATGATATACTCACTTAAAAAGAAAAAAAAAAAGAAATATGCCCAGCCAGTTAATGGGATAGTCTAGTCAAAATTAAACTTTCCTGATTCAGACAGAGCAGTAATTTTAAGCAACTTTCTAATTTACTCCTATTATCAATTTTTCTTTGTTCTCTTGGTATCGTTATTTGAATGTAAGCTTAGGAGCCGGCCCATTTTTGGTTCAGGACATGGGTAGCGCTTGCTGATTGGTGGCTACATTTAGACACCAATCAGAAAGTGCTACCCAGGTGCTGAACCATAGATGTGCTTGCTCGTATGCTTACAGTCTTGTTTTTTTCAAATAAAGATACCAAGAGAATGAAGAAAAATTGATAATAGGGGTAAATTGGAAAGTTGTTTAAAATTGAATCATGAAAGTTTAGTTTTGACTAGACTATTCCTTTAAAGGGACATGAAACCCAAATTTTTCCTTTCATTATTGAGACAAAGATAACAATTGTAAAAAAAGTTTGCAATTTACTTCTATTATCGAATTTGCTTTGTTCTCATGCTATTCTTTGTTGAGGAGATACCTAGATAGGTAGCATGCACATGTCTGAAACACTAGATGACCTAATGTATAACGTTGTTGCAAAACTGCTACCATATAGTGCTGCAGACAGGTGCACCCTCCTGAGCTTATGTCCCTGCTTTTTAACAAAGGATAACAAGAAAATGAAGATTTGATTATAGAAGTAAATTGCAAAGTTGTTTGAAATTGTATGCTCTGTCTGAATCATGACAGAAAAAGATTGGGTGTTATGTCCCTTTAAATCTTATCTATTTTGTATAAACAACAGCTCCCAGCTTGCAGAATGGACAAATTTAGGAAGGTTTGACAAGCTTTCTCTCCAGTATTAAAAAAAAGACAGTAAAGTCAAAATTAAGCTTAAATTGATTGTATAATGAAGTTTTAAACAAAGTTCCAATTTACTTCTGTTATCAATTTTGCTTAGTTCTCTTGATATCCTTTCTTAAAGATTAAACCTAGGTGAGCTCAGGATTAAACTTAGGTGAGCTCATGAAAAATGAAAGTATAATTTTGACTTCACTTTCCCTTTAATGTACTGGAAAAAACAAGGGATATGCAACACCCCCAAATTGTCTTTCCATACCTATGGGCTGTCCTAACTGTAGCCTAAGTTGCCCAATCACAGCACCAGGCTGTCTGACTCCACCCACTGCTACTAAGCCACACCCCCAGCCCATTCTGACTCTTACTCTCCTTATTCCAGTTTGTGGAAGGCGAATATACTGAGATAATCTATATATATGCAGATACCAATAAGGCTTATGCTCAGTATGGTCCCTTTCAAGTTCCAAAAAATATTTTTAGAGTTTTCTCTCAATATGACACAAAATGTCCCTTGTAACTAAAGCAATATGTCACATTTTGGTATCTATCTCAGTTTTTAGGAATGGGGATTACACACTTAGGGCCCTTTGAGCTAAGGATCTCTGCTCTGGTGAGATTATTTAACAAGTCTAATCACTACTGGTCCCTCAAAGAAGTTTAAAAACACGTTTAGCTCTAGAGCTGTTTAGTTGCCTATACAGGTACTGGATGTATAGGAGAACACATATATTACAATAAAATGATAAGCTATTGTGCATGCCAGTAATCTTTTGATCATCACCCTTAGAGAGGAAAAGAAAAGGGGAGCACCAGCAACATAGACTAGGCCTAGGGCAGCATTTAACAATACAACTCTAGGAAGTCAGAATTGAAACATATTGTAACATTAAAGGGATATTTAAAGGGACAGTATACTATAAAATAGTTTTCCCTCAATGTGTTTCCAATTACTTTTTTTACCAGCTGCAGAGTATAAAATGTATGAGATTTGCTTTTTAAGGCTTATTTGTGTATATGAATTAGCTGATTTTGTGTTTTGAAGCCACAACCTAATAAAATGGGTTGAGCTTGTAGGTATAATCAGATCTCATTACTTTATCACATTGTGTACATTTACATGTGTCTGTATCTTATATCTGTAGGTATAATCAGATCTCATTACTTTATCACATTGTGTACATATACCTGCTTCTTTATCTTATATCTGTAGGTATAATCAGATCTCATTACTTTATCACGTTGTGTACATATACATGTGTCTGTATCTTATATCTGTAGGTATAATCAGATCTCATTACTTTATCACATTGTGTACATATACATATGTCTTTATCTTATATCTGTAGGTATAATCAGATCTCATTACTGTATCACATTGTGTACATATACATGTGCCTGTATCTTATATCTGTAGGTATAATCAGATCTCATTACTTTATCACATTGTGTACATATACATGTGGCTTTATCTTATATTTGTAGGTATAATTAGATCTCATTACTTTATCACATTGTGTACATATACCTGTGTCTTTTTCTTATATCTGTAGGTATAATCAGATCTCATTACTTTATCACATTGTGTACATATACATGTGTCTGTATCTTATATCTGTAGGTATAATCAGATCTCATTACTTTATCACATTATGTACATATACCTGCTTCTGTATCTTATATCTGTAGGTATAATCAGATCTCATTACTGTATCACATTGTGTACATATACCTGCTTCTTTATCTTATATCTGCAGGTATAATCAGATCTCATCACTGTATCACACTGTGTATATATACCTGCTTCTGTATCTTATATCTGTAGGTATAATAAGATTGCATTACTTTATCATACCGTGTACATATACTTGCTTCTTTATCTTATATCTGTAGGTATAATCAGATCTCATTACTGTATCACATTGTGTACATATACCTGCTTCTTTATCTTATATCTGTAGGTATAATCAGATCTCATTACTGTATCACACTGTGTACATATACCTGTGTCTTTATCTTATATCTGTAGGTATAATCAGATCTCATTACTTTATCACATTGTGTACATATACATGCGTCTGTATCTTATATCTGTAGGTATAATCAGATCTCATTACTTTATCACATTGTGTACATATACATGTGTCTATCTTATATCTGTAGGTATAATCAGATCTCATTACTTTATCACATTGTGTACATATACATGTGTCTTTATCTTATATCTGTAGGTATAATCAGATCTCATTACTGTATCACATTGAGTACATATACATGTGTCTGTATCTTATATCTGTAGGTATAATCAGATCTCATTACTTTATCACATTATGTACATATTCCTGCTTCTTTATCTTATAGCTGTAGGTATAATCAGATCTCATTACTGTATCACATTGTGTACATATACATGTGTCTTTATCTTATATCTGTAGGTATAATCAGATCTCATTACTGTATCACACTGTGTATATATACATGTGTCTTTATCTTATATTTGTAGGTATAATCAGATCTCATTACTTTATCACATTGTGTACATATACCTGCTTCTTTATCTTATATCTGTAGATATAATCAGATCTCATTACTGTATCACATTGTGTACATATACTTGCTTCTTTATCTTATATCTGTAGGTATAATCAGATATCATTACTGTATCACACTGTGTACATATACCTGCTTCTTTATCTTATATCTGTAGGTATAATCAGATCTCATTACTTTATCACACTGTGTACATATACATGTGTCTTTATCTTATATCTGTAGGTATAATCAGATCTCATTACTGTATCACATTGTGTACATATACATGTGTCTGTATCTTATATCTGTAGGTATAATCAGATCTCATTACTTTATCACATTGTGTACATATACATGCTTCTTTATCTTATATCTGTAGGTATAATCAGATCTCATTACTTTATCACACTGTGTACATATACTTGCTTCTTTATCTTATATCTGTAGGTATAATCAGATTTCATTACTTTATAAGAAGCCGGCCCATTTTTGGTTCACAACCTGGGCTGTGGTTGCTGATTGGTGGTTAAATGCACCCAACCTGGGCTGTGGTTGCTGATTGGTGGCTAAATGCACCCACCATTAAACAAGTGCTGCCCAGAGTGGCTCTTTAGCTTAGATTGTCTGGCTCATTAGCTTAGATGCCTTCTTTTTCAAATAAAGATAGCAAGAGAATGAAGATAAATTGATAATTTGAGTAAATTAGAAAGTTGCTTAAAATTGCTGCTCTATCTGAATCATGAAAGAATAAAATGTAAATATAATTTAAAAAAATATATATTAGTTGTTTAAATATTGAAAAAATAAATGTAAATGTTTTGTTTCTATAAAGTTCTTAAGCCACCATATTCAAACTATCCCCATATCTATCTCTTCTGCTGATGACAATTAATGACAGATATAAATCAGGCAATAAAACAGACTGTGCAGGGGGGCGGAGGGCTCCCATCTCACATGCTGACAAAAAGCTCTTTAGGAGGACATGCAACCCCATATTCCCTTCCCCAAAGTACCCGCTTACTGATACTAGCTGCCTGCACTAGCCTGAGGCTCCAAAGGAAATTATAGGTCGCCTTTCACTGGGATACTACTTGAGGCCTTACTCTGAGCCGCCCGAAAGATCACTGAAGTCCTGATCCCGACTAGTGCTCTCAAACGTTGCGGAGGCTGTGGCAGATGAAAGCGGAAGAATAACTACAGCCTTATTAAGGAACACAGTGGACCCAATTGAGGTGAGCATTTCACGCTTTAATTTAAAAACTGAAGAGAGACTCTAACAGGCATTAACCACCGCATTGACAAGGAGGTCTCTGGGGCCCTGTGAACGGCTAGTACACATTCAAATCATATATGGGGAGACTTTTGGCCGGACTGAGACTACCAAGATTAGTTTTATTTGGGACAAGCTCTACAGTTTATAAAATAACGCTAACTGCGTCACAGCTCCTACACAAGAAAACTCAATTGAAAGTTACAGTTTCAGTAGTGGTCAGACTCAGAGGGGCTCACTCATAAAAGCAACTTTATGATCTGATATACCGCACAAAGCCCTGTAGGACCACAAATTTAAACGGGCAGCACTAAAGTTATTTTAACAACAACTTTGACAGAGAGCTCTTATTTGTATAGACCACATTTATTACAGCGCAACTATATAAGCAGCATTCACGGCTACTTCACTGCTCAGTATCCTATTTCCACGCATATATTTCTGGCTATACAGATGTTAAGTCGGCTGCACCTTCAGCAGAACCCTTTTCTAAACTCACACAGTGACTCTTAGATCCTATTTGAAAATCCTCAGCCCTTCTACTGGGGCCTAGTAATCAAGCTGAGAGTCCTGAGCCCTCTTTCTTCTGTCATAATAGAAAATTGGAAGCCTCACAAAAGTCTCTCAAACAATACTTAGACTTTTATTACTACTCCTATTCACCCTATCTACTTTATCTGGGTAATGACTTGTAAAAGACAAAATAAAGGCGACAAAACCCCTTCCTCTAAAACCCTCAGCCAATATTTAATACCCAGAGACCCACAGATTCTGAGGTAGCCCTAGAAAGACAAACATCTGCAGCAGTAATGGCACTCCCTGGAGACCCTGACATGGGCTCATTTGTTACCAAAAAGGACATTACACACCTGTCGTCAAAAGACGATATAAAAGTGGTTCTGCATGAGATTAGGACCCTATTCGGGGATCTTCGGAAAGATTTAGATGCCATGGAAAAAAGAGTAGTATCCCTAGAAACAAATCAGGGCGCCCTTGAGACTGAAGTACACTCAAATTCTTCCTCTATCCGGGAACAAGAAATTAAGATACAAATTCTTCTGAAAAACTGGAGGATTTGTAAAACCGGACACGCCGAAACAATCTTAGAATCAGAGGAGTCTCTGAAACCATATTTCCCCCGGCAATAGAGGGCTACCTTCAAGCTCTTTTTAGGGTAATCAGAAATTCCCCCTTGGCATAAGATATCCAGATTGAAAGAGCTCACAGAGCCTTAAGGCCCAAACCTCCGCCCAAAGCCCCCCAGAAGGACATCATAGTTAAGTTTATCAAATATAAAGATAAAGAAGACCTTCTACGCTGTGCTAGAGAGAAACATCCAATCTCACATGCGGGAGAGGAAATTCAGCTATTCACAGATTTATCCCCCACCACCCTTCAGAAGAAAAGGGAGCTATCTTATATCACCACTGCTCTGAAAAAGCACAAAGTACAATATCGATGGGGCTTCCCAGTCTCGCTAATTGCCTCTGCCAATAATAAAACGGCTATCTTCAGACCCGGCTCAGACCTCAGTCTCTTCTACAACAAACTCTCTCTGCCAATTACTCCTGTCGGTGAGGAACCTTCACACACCTCTGAAGTGAATTAGATTACCATGGAATCCACAGGCAATAACACAATACCATGTTGTCGCTTTTGCTTTGACCTCTCCTTTTGCTAAATAGTCCTGGGGCCATTTTCTTATGACTAGCCCCGGATCAACATACAAACACAGAGGAGGCATGAGCAAAAGGGACTAAAATAAGGTTAGAGGAGCTAGTGGGATCCCCATTAGTGTCAGTGGATATTATGACTCTAAGAAGGATACTTCCACAGTGACTTTGGGGTCCCCCTATTAAATAGACAGTCTAAAAGGAACTTTGCCTCTCATCAACATATCCTTTTAACAATATGAAAGTTTATATGTTCAGCTTGACTGTTTCTAAATAATGGGTTATGTTAAATTACGTTGTTGTCTAGTTTTTATGCAGAATTGTTATGATACCAGGCACATTGCTTAACCTTCTTACTTTTGCACAGGTATCTACTTTTTACAGTACAGAAATATCGCCTCCTTATCGCTCAACCCCTCTTCCACAAAGGCGGCTTAGAATTTTCACCTATGTTGTAGAAAAAGTTCTATCAAATGTTTAAGTATATCCTCAAATGTCTCTGTTCTATTCATTGCGAAAGAGATTTTAATCTACTGAATACTAACACACTAACATATTCTAACAGGGCCCAGGCCCCAGAATAAGAGTGTAACACTATCAATACTATAGGTCTCACAAAGAACCCTTAAGTAAAGAAATTTTAGATCCAATACTCACATCTGTACACTTTTCCCGACACTATTTATACACTGTTCTTTGACTACTCTGGCCTTGACTTCCTTATGCTTAAATAGTTCCCAATTGTTCATGTTTTACTAACTCTTTTTTATTAAGAATAGGGAACTCCCATACTAGTATATATAAAGATGGCCCAAAATGGGATCTCAAAACGCTCTGTAATGAATATCCCTCTATAATTCACATGATGGGTTTTTTGTTTCATTTTTTTAATATTTTCTCCCTACAATTTACTAATAAACATTTTCCTCTCTGTTAAGCTCACTGTGGTCTCACTTAACTTTGGACTGGGACCCCCTTAAGAAATGAGAAATCACTTAGTAATTGTTTATTTCTCTTCCTTATAGCTGATGTTGATCTTATAGTTTTGTTATACCATATTTTTGAGGATGTATTAGTTCCTAACTCAGTAAGTGTTCCCCCTTTCCTCTCTTTCCCTCCCCCCACTTACCCTACCCTTCCACCAGCACATGTCCTCCTTGGTAAAGTATATCAAACACATACCCTATCGAGTCGGTCGTGGAGATACTTCCCCAGCTTTGACTCTTTTAATAGGATATTCACCCTCCAAAAGAGTTCTGTAGTACTCTACTACCTTGTTTTATATTGCTGTCCACTGCTTAGTGTTCTTACAACCTCCATCTTGCTTGTTCTCCAGGCATTGTCTCATAACTTTATCTAAAGCCTTCTCTTCTCTGCTCTCTCTTCCTTTTCTTTCTACTCCCTTCCCCTTTTGTGTTTTTTTTTTTTTTTGCCACAACATGCCTACCAATCACAGCAGATTTCGGGACCACACACTCATATTAACCTCTATAAATGCTAAGGGTCTTAACAATCCAGGCAAAAGATCCATAGCTCTCAGAGAATTGAATAAACTAAAAAGCCAAATTATTCTGCTACAAGAGACACACTTCCAGAAAGGAAAGGAACCACGTTGGGCTCCCAAACACTTCCCCACATCCCATTTTGCGTCAGGTCCAGACAAGAAGGGAGGGGTGGGCATTCTTCTCCACAAATCACTACCTTTCCAGGTTACACAAACCATCAAAGACCCAAAGGGACGATACATTCTCATAGTGGTTACACTGTATGGACAACCACTTACTATCGCAAATGTGTATGCCCCTAATTAGTTGCAGCATAAATTCTTTAAAAATATTTCGAACCTTCTCTTGGACCATGCTAAGGGAGTAATAATTATGGCTGGAGATTTCAATCTTCTATTTGACCCACTGGTGGATACTTCTAGAGGAACCACTAATGTGCCGAATTCTGTTCTTAGAGCAGTAAAAAACTCCTTAACTAACCTCACTCTTCATGATATATTGAGAATTATGCATCCAAATGTTAGGGATTACACATTTTATTCTGCACCTCACAATTGTTACACTCGGATTGACCATATTATCACAGATTCCCATGGCCTTTCCCTAATAAATCAATGTGAAATAGGTAATATTACATGGTCTGATCATGCGCCCGTCACCTGCTCCATTCTTTGGCCAGATTTACCAATTACTTCTAGGACCTGGAAATTGGATGATACACTATTGGACAATCCAATTATTCATAAGGAAATGGAGAGGGAATTAAATGAATATTTCTCAGTTAATGAGAATACGGCCTCATCCCCTACAGTTGAATGGGAAGCGCACAAATCTGTGATTCGTGGTCTATTCATTAAACATAGTGCGAGATTAGCTAAACAATCTAGATTGCAACACACTAACCTCCTAGAAAAAATCAGCTCTCTTGAAAAATCACATAAAAATGACCCAGCCAATGAATCCCTTCCGCATATTTTTTTGTCCGCAAGGAAAGATTTAAAGCAATTCCTTATAAAACACATCAACGAAATGCGTTATTCCTTAAACAATACTATTTTGAAGGGGGTAACAAACCTGGGAAAATCCTAGCGAGAGCCCTCCAGAGGAAACAGTTATCTACATACATCCATTCCATAAAAACAAAAGACGGCCTATCTATCCATAGCAGTAAACTCATAGCCTCCACATTCAGAGATTATTATAGGTCACTTTACAACATTGAAAACTCTACACCTGCCTCCCACCCTCAAATTGATCTGGAAGCTCTTAAGGAAAATACAGACTAATTTTTCAGAAACCTTAAACTTCTCTTTCTAAACGAAGAAGAAAAATCTGATTTAGCTTCACTAATAACACTAGGAGAGTTACAGCAAGTTATCAAAGACACAACTTCTGGTAAGAGCCCGGATCCAAACGGTTTCACCCCAAGATATTATAAAACATGTAGTGGCTTACTGTCCCCCCATTTGCTCAAACTTTTTAATAATCTGAGAGATAATCCCACTCTGACTGCCCCTCTTCTAGAGGCACACATCACTGTCATTCCTAAGCCAGGGAAACCCGCTTTATGCCCTGAAAATTTCAGACCCATATCACTCATAAACACAGACATGAAATTACTAGCTAAGGTGCTGGCCAACAGGTTAAATAGATTTCTTCCCAAGTTGATTTCTAAAGACCAGGTGGGCTTCATCCCCGGGCGGAAGGCCCGAGATAACACTATGAAAATCCTACAACTGATAAACTATGCCAAAGTCACAAATACCCCACTGGCCCTATTCGCGACCGACGCAGAGAAGGCCTTCGACAGAGTTCGATGGTCTTTTCTAAGCAGGACTATGTCGGAGATGGGTATCCCGAAACCTTTTTTGAATATGTCATTGGCCCTATACTCCTCCCCAAATGCTAAAATTAGAATTAATGGTACTCTCTCTGAATCTTTCAATATTAACAATGGCACCAGGCAGGACTGCCTCTTGTCTCAACTACTTTTTGCCATGTCTATGGAGGTATTGGCTCAGAAAGTTAGGAACAATAAAGAAATCAAAGGTCTAGTAATAGGAGATGTAGAATACAAACAGGCTCTTTATGCTGATGATGCCCTATTCTCACTCTCAGACACTGAGACATCTGTCCCAGAACTTCTTAAAGAGTTGCACAGATATAGTAAGATCTCTAACTTCCAATTAAACATCTCTAAATCTGAGATATTAAATATTAACACCAATCCAAAAACTATACAACACCTCAGCAAAACATATAATATCTCTATTGCTCAGCATAAATTGAAATATCTCGGAATCTATTTGACCCCTTCACCGCAGGACCTATACAAACTCAACTATAGCACTCTGAAAAACGAGATAATCCGAGATCTGTTGATATAGAAAAATAAAAAACTCTCATGGCTAGGTAGGATTGGCGTTTTGAAAATGAACATCCTTCCTTGCATATTGTACTTGCTTCAAACCCTTCCTATTCTGCTCCCGGAGCCAGATCCAGAATCCCAAGGAAAACCATGTACCTTGCTAGGGACTGTGGAGGATTGGGTGTCCCATGTATACAGTCCCATAAACACGCAATAACATTGCAACACATAGTTGAATGGGCACATAACTCCAACAACAAGTCTTGTATTCAGATAGATAGACAAAGCTTTAGATTAAATAATGTTGCAACACTGGCCTGGACAGTTACCCAAAAAAGCCCAAATGAATACATAACTACCATGTAACAGCCGGCATATTTTCAGAGTGGGACAAAATCCTATCCACTAGTACACATATATCATCCAAAAATGCACCACTCACTCCAATTCTAGAACATATAGAACGTCCATATCATCATTTAGGTTTCTCAAAAATGCAACCCTACAGCCTCAATACAGGTTCCATTTTTTTTGTCGTGAAAGACGACAGGTTTAAAACACAAGCTGAATTAGAAGAAGTACACAGGGAGATCTTCTCCTCTTGGCTTCACTATCACCAATTAATCCACTTTATTTCTCACCATAAGAATAAAGAGAAACTTGGCAGGAAAACCACACCCTTTGAAGATCTATGCACTATGTCAACTGCATCAATCTCACCTCATTTCCAAGCTTTATAAAATATTACTCTCCAGTGATTCAACAAATCTCCCGGCATACACACACTCCTGGAGACGGGAACTTGATTATGAGGTAGATGACGACACATGGCTTGAAGCCTTTAGGCTAACCAAAAATCTTCTGTTTCAGCATTAATTCAAGAAATTCATCTAAAATTCTTGTGCAGGTGGTATTTAACCCCATACCGACTGCATAGGATCTATCCCTCACTTAACAACACATGCTGGAGAGGTTGCGGTGAAGAGGATACTCTCCTCCACGTTTGGTGGTCGTGTCCCAGATTGAGAGAGTTTTGGTCCGGCATTTTGTTGGACATCTCGGAGAAGCTTGAGTCTCAGATACAACATAGCTCTAGCACTATCTTATTCCTCTCTCTCCCTAAGATGCTCGGCCTAGGCAAACAACCTTTACTACTAATCATGCTTACAGCTGCTAAAAAACTCATTCCAAAATATTGGAAAACCCAAACAGTCCCCTCCAAAGAAGAATGGAGAACATCGGTCTCCGATCTTCTGGCCCTTGAAAGATACCATTACTTAAAACACATAGATTAGAGGTCCACGAGATGATGGTAGCAATGTGGCAAAAAAGGATATAATTTCCGACACTATAACCCGAATAGACATGACCTCCACCCCCTTTTTTTTTTTTTCCTTTCCCCCTTCTCCTTTTTCTGTTTCCCCTTTACAATTACTTCTTTCTTCTTTTCTTCTTAATTAAAAGAACCTTTGTGGAAGCTTATACTCATACATATGAAAAATTTTAAAATTGTCTAACACCTTGAGGAACCTAATCGTTATTTGTTATTTTGAATATAAGGTTTATAGTTCCTCCTGTATATCTGACCTCTGTTAGAATAGACAACCCTGGTCTGTTTTGCATAAAATATGTCGATCTCTGCCTTTACCGTGTTCAGCCATATATGGAAAACTGTACCATATGTTTACTGTACGATGGAATAAGTTTCTTTGTTGTCATTCTATTTATCTTAATAAAAATATAATAAAAAAATAAAAAAAACACAGACTGTGCAAACAAGCTGTTTGAAAAGCCTAATATCACACAACTTTGTTTGCACATTCTCTTATATTGCATGTGTTGTAGCTGTAGTATATTTATATTATTAGTTATTGTGGAAGCTCAAGAAGCACTAAACTTTAACCCTGTGTGCTATTTAAAAGATCAGTCTCACTACTAATCTAAGAGTTGAATGTGGAAAAAAGATGGAATAAACAGCGCTAACAAATACTAAAAATATAAGGAAGCAAGGGTTATACATCAAACACATAAGTGTTTGATGTATAACCCTAAGTGTTCGATGTATAACCCTAAGTGTTCGATGTATAACCCTAAGTGTTCGATGTATAAACCTAAGTGTTCGATGTATAACCCTAAGTGTTCGATGTATAACCCTAAGTGTTCTATGTATAACCCTAAGTGTTCAATGTATAACCCTAAGTGTTCAATGTATAACCCTTGCTTCCTTATAATTTTAGTATTTGTTAGCGCTGTTTATTCCATCTTTTTTCCATATTTATATTATTGCTTGTTTTAAATCTAGGCTCCAACGTGATGGCGCCCAATTACTTTGTAGAAACTTTGTGGAATTGAGAAAAACAGCAATATTTAGAGTTAAATTACAGGAACACAATAAATAATGAAAGTGTATTGCAACGTTATTTTACTATACATAAGTTACATGTTTTATACTACATTCTTTACTGTTTAAAGGGATATTCCGGTCAAAAATTTAAAATCACATAGATTTGATTAAAAACATATTTGCAATATACAGTATATTGGCAAAAACACTTCTTTAAAAGTTATTACTGTTTTAGTGTTAACATTTTTCTATGCACGTGCATGTGAAGCATAGCTATATTCAATCAGTGCACCAGCATTTTAAATACTGCAGCTGCTAAGAGCACCAGTGGGGCTTGTATTATGTCAGCAATTAACAAATTGAGTCATTACCAGATGGTACAAGTACCATAGGCTCTCTGAGCAAGTGCTGTGGGTAAAATTCTAGTGCACAGTGCATACTTAAAGGGACACTGAACCCAAATTTTTTCTTTTGTGATTCAGATACAGCATGACATTTTAAGCAACTTTCTAATTTACTCCTATTATCAAATTTTCTTCATTCTCTTGGTATCTTTATTTGAAATGCAAGAATGTAAGTTTAGATGCCGGCCCATTTTTGGTGAACAACCTGGGTTGTTCTTGCTGATAGGTAGATACATTCATCCACCAATAAAAAAGTGCTGTCCAGAGTATGAACTAAATAAAAAGCTTATATGCCTTCTTTTTAAAATAAAGATAGCAAGAGAACGAAGAAAAATTGATAATAGGAGTAAATTAGAAAGTTGATTAAAATTGCTGCTCTATTTGAATCACAAAAGAAAAAAATTGGGTTCAGTGTCCCTTTAAATACACTTTTGAAACAGCTATAACGTTAATTAGAAGCATTTTTGCCAATACTAAAATGCTTCTATTCAAAACTTAAATGCATTCACATGGATTACAATTTTGGCTGAATGTCCCTATATTGTGCATTTAACAAAGTAAGTTCTGTTATCCTTATTTTCTTCTATTATGAATGCGTTTTCCAGCTGAGAACTAAATGCCTTATTCATAATCAAGCGTATGTCCAAACACGCATGCAAGATGGCTACCTGCTATTCACAGTGCAACACTAGGCAGTGGTAGTAAACTACTCAGGGAACACTGCACGTCTTCCCCATCTAACAATAGGAGTCCATACAGGTCCTGTAACACGCGGAAAGTTTGATCTTCATTGTTATACAATATGGGTACATTCTAACAGCGGGTCTTTTTTAATCTAGCTGTAAATCTCTTTGACAATTTTTATATCTTATTTGTTTGCCTGTGACATTTTCCTATTAAAAGCCATTTAGCTATAATTTGCCTATACGTTTGTGCTTACTTGTTACCTTTGCTAATAATGCTAGATTTTAAATGTTGTAATTTTTCTTTTACAAATTCCTTTAAGGAAGATTTACAAATCCTTAAAGGGACATTAAACACTTTGAGATGGCAATATAAAATTTTAAATTGTATATATAAAACAACCCTGCAATATACTTTCATTATTTATTTTGTCCTCTTTGCCTGTAATTCCATTCTGAAATTGTGAGCTTTTCAGTTCCTGTTAGAAATGGAAGTGCAGAACACTGTTAAATCCAGCAAAACCATTGGCTGCACACTCTAATGACCTATTTATAACTGTCCCTAATTGGCCACAGCAGAAAAGGTAACACAAGTTACAACATGGCAGCTTCCAGTGTTTTATAGACACTAAAACTTTACACTTATTTTGTCACTTTTTAAACAACTAATGAAACTTTAAAAAATACATCTACATGTTAGTCATGGACTAATCTTTTCTTTGAATGCATTATTCTATCTAGCATTTATTTAGTGTTTAATGTCCCTTTAAAGGACCACTCAATGCAGTAGAATTGTATAATTAAATTGTGCATAATAAAAAGACAATTATTTAACACCTACTCTGAATTTCAAATAACTAGTAGATTTTTTTCTGACAAATTTATTTTTTCTCCCATTTTCCAGCCCCTGTATCATGTGACAGACATCAGCCAATCCCAGACTAGTATACGTATACCCTGTGAGCTTGTGCACATGCTCAGAAGGATCTTGTTCCCCAGAAAGTGTGAATATAAAAAGACTGTGCAACATTTGATAATTTAAGTAAATCTGAATGTATCTTAAAACTGCTGCTCTATCTGAATCATAACATTTTATTTTGACTTGAGTGTCCCTTTAAGGAAGACCTACCCTTAATAAAATACCTCAAACATCTAGGAAACCTAAAAAAAACAACAATAAAATTGCAAACTCAGATGTCTTCTGGTGACTGAATATGGTTGGGATTTGTAGGAGCACCTCACAGAGGTAAGAGATGTAAACGATGTATTTACATACAGTTGCTTTTGATTTGCTTCAACAGACTGGTGATCTAACAGTGAAATTGAATAAATATGTATGTAAGTCAATATGACCATACTCTTAAAAGGACACTAAATAAATGCTACATAGAATGATGCATTCAAATAAAAGATTAGTCTGAGAATAACATATAGATGCATTTTTTTAAAAGTTTCATTAGCTGTTTAAATATTGGTCAAAATAAGTGTAAAGTTTTAGTTTCTATAAGGCAATGGGAGCTGCCATGTTGTAACTTAGGTTACCTTCTCTGTTGTGGCCAATTAGGGACAGTTATACATAGGTCACTAGAGTGTGCAGCCAATAGCTGTGTGGAATATATCAGTGTGCTGCACTTCCATTTCTAACAGGGACTAAAAAGCTCACAATTTCAGAATGGAATGACAAGAAAAGGGGACAAAATAAATAATTAAAGTAGGTTGCAGACTTTTTTTATACATATTGTATTTATCATTTTATATTACCATCTCAAAGTGTTTAATGTCTCTTTAACGTTTCTGATATGGGTTCCCATTATCTAGGTTTCCATTTCAACTGAAGCGGGGCAATGTGTTTTCGAGAGATTGCAATACCAAATTGATTTGTGCTCAAAAAGGCCCCAGCCACAAACTAATTTTCAACTGAAAATCTACAGAAAATTTGTTTTTTATTTGTTAAAAGGACACTAAAGTCAAAACTTAAACTTTCATGATTTAGAAAGAGCATTTAATTTTTAGAAACTTCCATTGTTAAGAGACTTCCATTGTCAAATTGTGCACAGTTTATTATTTACACACATTCCAAGGCACCAGCTACTACTGAGCACGTGCCTAAGCTCACGGTGTATGTTTATATGAGTCTGTAATTGGCTGATAGCTGTCACATGATACAAGGGGCTGGAAAATTGAAAGATGTTTTGAAATTTGTCAAAGACAGATTCCTTTGTACAGAGTATAAGGAAAGTATTCAGTTACATATGTAAAATGAATCTTTTGTTAAAAGGTCAATAATTGGTTGAGAAAACACTGTTTTCTGTTTGGTGAGATGTTCATCTGAAATCAAGAACATTGGGGGGGAAATCATTTCCTATTAAAAGAAAGTGGACGCAGCATATTATTTTCTATGACAAGATTTTAACAGTTATTGCAATATAAATTGTGAAACCGCTAAGTTACAGGGTTTATAATATCGAAAAAGTTCCAAACCAAACAGTGCAGTTTGCAATTTCTATTACAGTAAGGAGATGACAATGGAAGGTTCTAGGTACTGGAAATCATTGTTTTTCAGCCGCGGCCTTTAAGTAGCCCCAACAGGCCAGGTTTTCATTATAGCTGAACCAGTGCACAGGTGAAACAATCAACTGATTGGTGAGAGCAGGTTAGTAACCATGGTTACTGATCAGCTGATTACTTCACATGTGTTTTAGTTCAGCTATAATGAAAACCTGACCTGTTGGGGGTTCTTGAGGACCGCGGTTGACAAGCACTGCTGTAAATCACGATTATTCTAAGCACAAATTTTTAGGACTTCTGATTTTTTTAAAAACCCGTTCACAAGATCTTGGTCACCGACATACAAGACTGTAAGTAAATAGTTAATGGACCATTAAACTTGACATTTCAACAACACAGAAAATGTTTAATTATTGAAAATGAAACATTGTTGTAATATACAATTATTATTTATTTTGCTTCCTTTTGCTGTAAAATACAAATTTTTTCCATTTTCCCACAGGGAGGCTTGGGTTTATACTTTTAGCTAAATTATCTGTGAGGTTTTATTTATCCCCCTCTCCCCTCACATTCTCTGCACTCATTTGTTCTTTTAAAGGGACATGAAACACAAACATTTTCTTTCATGATTCAGATACAGCACACAATTTTAACCAACTTTCCAGTTTACTTTTATTATCTAACTTGCTTTGTTCTCTTGGTATCTTTTGTTAAAAAGCATATCTAGGTAGGCTCAAGAGCTGGGAGCTAACTGCTGATTGGGGCTGCACATATATACCTCTTTTCATTGGTTAACAATGTGTTCAGCTAGCTCGCAGTTGTGCATTGCAGCTCCTTCAATAAAGTATACCAAGAACATAAAGCAAAATTGATAATAGAAGTAATTTAGAGAATTTTTTACAATTATATGCTGTATCTGAACCATAAAAGAGACATTTTGGGTTTCATGTCCCTTTAAATACATAGTGGTGCTCCTGTACCACTCCAGATTAGCATACAGCTAGTGAACCACTCATGGGCATGTATACATATGGGCATGTATGATCCGATCACTGGCTATATACTCATCTGATGGAGATTGAAGTTTTGAGGAGAGTACCTTTTGACTATATGATAAACCTTTTTAAGGGTTAAACACATAATAAAAGAAGAACACTAATTTGCAAATTATACTAAAATATCCCTTTAATACACTTTAAATTTTGGCATGTAAAATGTTGACATTCTAAATTTGACTTAAAGGGACACTGAACCCAATTTTTTTTCTTTCATGATTCAGGGATAGAGCATGCAAATTTAAGCAACTTTCCAATTTACTCTTATTATCAATTTTTCTTCGTTCTCTTGCTATCTTTATTTGCAAAAGAAGGCATCTAAACTAAGGAGCCAGCCAATTTTTGGTTCAGACCCTGGACAGCACTTGTTTATTTGTGGGTGCATTTAGCCACCAATCAGCAAGCACAACCCAGGTTGTGAACCAAAAATGTGCCGGCTTCTGAACTTACATTCTTGATTTTAAAATAAAGATAGCAAGAGAATGAAGAAAAATTGATAATAGGAGTAAATTAGAAAGTTGCTTAAAATTACCCGCTCTATCTGAATCATGAAAGAAAAAAATTGGGTTCAATGTCCCTTTAAATGTAACAACACTATTCTGACACTGCTACAATTTTATGTCTCTATTTAGAAGGATACTTACAGTCTCATAGGATACTATTTCAAATATGCTCTTACAAATGCTTGATAGAAATATGGACTTTAAATGTCTGTTTAATCTCTATTAATTTGGCGGAAGTATTGTGTTTAAGTTAATCCTGCCCTTAAGGTTCACTTGCACCTGCAAATACATGACCTTGGACTTGCAAGTATTTATGTACCTATCCCTGTCAAGTCCTTCAAATGTCCTCAGAGAATCCGGGCAGGCAACCATTATACCAGATACATTAATGTCTTTAGCTTACTTTAATGCACTTTGTAGAGTGGAAAGTACTGTCAAAGCTTTCTCCGATGGCTGCCAGATGAACTAGATTAAATGATATTTGGCTTTTCTAGCTTTGAATATCTATTCCTACTCTCAACTGAAAAGCAGGATCTCTAACCCCACAAGATTAAATTGTCACTGCATATTGAAATGATTAAAATTTAGGATTCATTTCCAAAGCCTCAAAGTGGTGTTGCCACATTAACTAAGTACATCAAATGCATTCCTACCCCATTAAAAATGTATGTGTTTAACCAATGTGTAGTTCACTTGCACTGCTGTTACTTGTCTGCAAATTACAGTAATTGTATGTACAGTTTATAGTGTTTACTTCTATTGTTGCAGAAAATATGTTAAGTGTCCTGAGGACTGAATGAAGAACAGAAATGGGCATTAAATAATGGTTTTATTAAATGTATTACAGATTTCTAGAGTGGACCTTTTTATAGCTAATATTTTGTGTTTGTATTCAAACTAAACTTTATTAGTCTATGCAGCATGACAGCTGGTGCTGATTAACAAGGTTGATACATTACCTGATTACCGCTAGATACATTTTTAAGGGACATGTTTAGGGAATTGGAAAGGCTTAGCTTTTCATTGCTATTACCTTTTGCAGAAATTATCCAACATATGCATTTATAGGGGCATTTTAATGGAAGAATCACATGCTCTCATTTATCAGATATGAAGGTCAAAATTAAACTTTAGGTAGATTCAGATAGAGTATGCAATTTTGAACACGTTTCTAATTTACTTATATTGTCAACTTTACTTTGTTTTGTATGTAGTATTTGTTGAAAAGCATACCCGGATAATCTCAAGAACATGCAAGTTTCCTGATCAGTATATGGCAGCAGCATTTGTAAAAATTAAAACAATGTTGTACATTGTTGAATACTAAAGGGCTGCAGTGTTTGCATTTGCTGAGGAGGAGGGACAAAATAGCCCCTCCACGCATCTGCATATTCATCCCTAGCAGTAACCCCAGACTGTAATGCCCTTGAACTGTCCACTCCACCCAAGGAATGTCTATGGCCACACCCCCACCCAAGCTTTCCCAAACCTGCCCCCCATTGATTGGTTGTTGGAACCACCAGTCCTGGGCAGAGCTGACTGACTGTGACATTAGTCTCACAAAATGAAGAACGGTCAAGAGGTCCTTTGTTCTTATCTTATGTTTTTGAACATGGATTGCAACTGGCAGTCCATGGGCCACATATGGCCATCTACACTAGTTTTGTGGCCCCAGGGAAAAATGTAGAATTGAGAATGTGTGCAATTGTTTTTGTGGTCCTCAGAAAAAGGTGAACTAAATACATGAGCTTTGGGAACTTCTGGTTAGTGGGAAAATTAAAATGAGCCCACTAAAGGGGAGAACAGCAGATACACAGTACCCTGCAACATTACTTAAATCTGGCCCAGTAGCACTAGACATTTTAGTAAATACATATTATTTGTGTTTTGACATTCATAAATAACTGGCCCTTATAGTAAAGTCAAATTTATTCTGTCATGATTCAGAAAGAGCATGCATTCAACAACTTTCCATTTACTTCTGCTTTCTTGGTATCCATTGTTGAAAAGCATACCTAAGTATGCTCGGGAGCGGCAATGCACTAGTGATAGTTAGCTGCACACATATGCCTCCCAGTAATGCATTCTTGCTCCTTCAACAAAGGATACCAATAAAATGAAGTAAACTTAATAATATAAGTAAATTGGTTCTATCTGAATCATGAAAGCAAAATTTTAGGTTTTAAAGTCCCATTAATGCTTCTAAAATATGTATCTGGCTCCCCCTTATATTAGAGGTACTTATTTATTTTAAAATTGTTTATATTTTTGTTAAGTAGATTTATCCAGAGAGGAGCTGTAGTTTTCCTATCTATATAAATAGTTTGTTTACATATATTTTTCATGATGCTGCAAGCGTATAATTGTTACAGCAAAACAACATTCAATGTATATTTACAGAAGATGCATTTGAACTTCAAGATTTCTGGAGGTGAGAGAAATTAATATTTATTTTAGGATTATTTAAATAGCAGTAAGAATGATGAAGTATATGCAAATTAGCTAGGATCTCACAAACAGAAATTACCCTTTATTACAGAGCAATTATGTATTTCATGGTTTCAAAGCAATTATGAAATTGTGACATGGTGTTTCATCATTCCTTGACTACTAAGGAAAACCCAATAGAAATTTCTATATTAATGCAACCAAATCTGCAGCCCTCTTCAGGGACTTCTAATGTTAAAGTGGGCTTCTTATTTTTACTACACTTTGAACCGACTCAGTGCTTCAATTAAAATGTAATCTTAAATGTACTCTCCCCAATGGCTATTTTTTATGGAAAAAAAACACACACAAAGATTTTATTGGCTGTGAACAGGGTCACAGATATTTACTGACAACGTCTTGATATGATTTTAGTTTAGGGAGCTTTACATTCGTTTTTATTAGAAAATATAAATCTACATTAAAGGGATTACTAAACCCAAATTTGTTCTTTAATGATTCAGATAGAGCAGCAATTTTAAGTGACTTTCTAATTTACTCCTATTATCAATTTTTCTTCATTCTCTTGCTATCTTTATTGAAATAGCAGGAATGTAAAGCTTAAGAGCCGGCCCATTTTTGGTTGAGAACCTGGGTTATGCTTGCTTATTGATTTGCTATATGTAACCACCAATAAGCAAGCAGTGCTGAAAGTAAAATGGGCTGGCTCCTAAGCTTTAAATTCCTGCTTTTTAAATAAAGATAGAAGAAAAATTGATAGTAGGAGCAAATTAGAAAGTTGTTTAAAATTGCATGCTTTATCTGAATCATTAAAGAAAAAAAATTGGTTTAGTGTCCCTTTAAAGTCAGTTCTCTCTCTCTCTCTCTCTCTCTCTCTCTCTCTCTCTCTCTCTCTCTCTGTCTCTGTCTCTGTCTCTGTGTCTCTCTCTCTCTCTCTCTCTCTGTCTCCCCCCCCCCTCTCTCTCTCTCTCTCTCTCTCTTTCTCTCTCTCTCTCTTCGCTAATATATAAAATATTAGCGCCGTTGACACCGCTCTGTAACGCTCATGGGATACTCCTCTATCAGACCAAACTCGTCCAGCCAGAATGATACGGAATATCCCAGAGCAGAGAAAGTTAGTGAGATGAGGAAGGCGGCACTCATCACAGGCAGGACAGCCCCCAGCGGCAACAGCAGAGCAGTCCAAGGATGAACCACTAGAATGGTCAGGCAGGCAGGGTTTGGCAACAGTAAAGCAGTCCAAGGGCACACCACTAGAATGGTCAGACAGGCAGGGTTTGGCAACAGCAAAGCAGTCCAAGGGCACACCACTAGAATGGTCAGGCAGGCAGGGTTTGGCAACAGCAAAGCAGTCCAGCAGATTAAGGGTTAAGGCAGGTAGCGTGGTCAGACAGGCAGGTTCAGTAACAGAGATCAATTCAGCAGATTAAGGGTTAAGGCAGGTAGAGTGGTCAGACAGGCAGGGAAAGATTTAAATAAGCGCAGGATTCGCACCACTGAGCTCTGACCGGCATCAGGAGTGTGTGGTGATGACATTAGCACCGTGCGCATCCTGAGCCGATACTGCCCCTGGCAACAAGCAGGGAAGGAGACACTGCACCCCTAGCAATGACTAGAGTGGCGCGGTGTGACATAGCCCCCCTTTCAAGGGTTCCCTCTGGGAACCAGAGTCGGATTGAAAGGATGAGCAGCATGGGATCTGGAGACCAAAGATGGAGCATGCACATCATGGACAGGAACCCAGGAATGATCTGCCACAAAGTAACCCTTCCAATGTATTAGATACTGCAGTTGTCTGCACCTGTATCTGAAGTCCAGAATCTTAGCTACCTCATATTTGGGGTCACCACGGACCAAGAGTGGAGGAGTATGAGCTCGGAGCCGGGTATATCTATTCTTGATGTAAGGTTTAAGTAGAGAGATGTGGAAGACTGAATGTATGCGTAGAGTCTTTGGCAAGGCCACTTTGTAGGCAACAGGAGACAGGACCTTGTAAGGACCGATAAACCTAGGCCCCAATTTGTGACAGGGTTGACGTAGACAAATATGTTGAGTAGAGATCCAAACACGTTCACCCACTCGAATGGCACGTACAGAAGCCCTATGACGATCAGCAAACTTCTTATATCTAGAGACAGCTGAACACAGCTAAGAGCGAATACGTTACCAATGAGTGGTGAGTTCAGTGACTTGTCAGCCTGTGGCAGGGACACCAGTGGACTGAGCTGAAAGAGGGAAGACACAAGGTTGATACCCTGCTGCGGCTCAGCTCAGCTAGGGGTAGCAATTCTGACCAGTTAGTATGGCGAGCATTGACAAAGGCTCTAAGGTAGGCTTCAAGATCCTGGTTTGCTCTGTCAGTTAGTCCATTGGTCTGAGGATGGTATCCAGACAACAAGGAAAAAGTGGTTCCAATCAACTTACAAAAGGCTCTCCAGAAGGCCGAGATGAACTGTGGACCTCTTTCAGAAACAATATTCACAGGAATGCCATGAAGTCGCACCACATGCAAGAGAAAAAGGGACGACAATTCCTGAGCAGAAGGGAGTTTGGTTAGGGGTACGAAGTGAGCCAGTTTGGAAAAGCGGTCCACCCCAACCCAGATAACTGTATGGTGGTCGGAAGAAGAAAGGTTCACAATGAAGTCCATTGTTATGTGTGTCCATGGTCGTTTGGAAATGGACAATGGTTGGAGCAAGCCAGGAGGCAAGGATCTGGGAGTCCTGTTGGCCGCACAAACTGTGCAGGCTTTCACATAATCCTGAGCATCAGACTTCATAGTAGGCCACCAAACATGTTGGGAAAGATGCTTGAAAGTCTTAGTCGAACCATGAGAGTTTGCTATCATGAAACCAGGCTAGCACAGGGATGCGTAGGTTCAGAGGTACAAAGAGTATATCGGAGGCCATGGGGGCACCAGGAGGTTTACTAGACTGAGCATGTTGCAATCTTTGCAGAAGGGTGGTATTGAGTTGAGCAACCACACAGGAGGGGGGTATGATGTGTTCGATAGGAGCTTCTGAGGAATCACTTGAGTGAGGGAACTGACGGGAAAGGGCATCTGCCTTCTTGTTCTTAGTCCCAGGAAGATAAGAGACCACAAAAGTTAAAACGGGAAAAGAACAAGGCCCACCTGGCCTGTCAAGGATTGAATCGATGAGCAATCTCTAAGTAAGTCAGATTCTTGTGGTCGGTGAGAATCTGAATAGGATTGGCGGTGCCCTCTAACCAATGAAGCCACTCAGTCAAGGCCATCTTAATGGCTAAGAGTTCACAATTAGCCACATCATAGTTCCTCTCAGCAGGAGTAAAGCGTTTGGAGAAAAAGGCTACAGGGTGTGACTTGGAAGTCAAAGGGTCCTTCTGGGTAAGAACTGCTCCAGCCCCTATCTCGGAGGCATCAACCTCTAAAGTGAACTGTAGGTCAGGATCAGGATGGCGGAGCACAGGAGCTGAACAGAAAGCCTTTTTCAGACAAGAGAAGGCATTTATGGCCTCAGGAAGCCAATGTTTACAGTCTTTGTTCCGTTTTGTCAGTTCAGAGAGGAGCGACTGTTTGAGTAAAGTTCTTTATAAACTTGCGGTAGTAATTGGAGAATCCCAAGAACCTCTGCAATTCCTTTAGAGAGGTAGGTTGTGGCCATTCTAGTACTGTGGTGAGTTTAGCAGGATCCATGGCAAAGCCCTCCTTCAAGATGATATAACCAAGGAACTGGATCTGCATCTTGATCAAACTCACACTTTTCTAGCTTGGCTACCAAAGAATTCTCTCTGAGTCGAAGAAGCACCTGTCTCACGTGCCTATGATGATCCTCTAAAGTGGAAGAGAAAACAAGGATGTCATCCAGATAAACGATGACTGTGTGGTTGAGGAAGTCACGGAAGACATTGTTGACAAATGCCTGGAAGACTGCAGGGGCATTACACAACCCAAAGGGCAGATCGTTAGGGAAAGATTTAAATAGGTGCAGTATTCGCACCACTGAGCTCCAACCGGCATAAGGAGCATGCAGTGATGATGTCAGGACCGCATGCATCTGAGCCGACACTGCCCCTGACAACGAGCAGGGAAGGAGACGCCGCTCCCCTAGCAACGGCTAGAGCGGCACAGCGTGACACGCTCAAGTTCAATCAATACAAAACAATACAAAATAGAGGGGGCGCCCTAGTATAGAGTAGACTATATTCCAGATGATATAAGCGGTGACTTTACTCAATCCTCTATTGCCTTTAGTATAGGCAGGATATAGATATATATGAATTAACCTCAAATAGAGAAAGATATAAATAAAAAGATATGTATTGCTTAATGTATAAGACACTAAGTGTGGTAATCAAATAAAAAAAATGGACTACAACCTCCTAGGAGAAAGATAGAGATAGAGTGGTATACAATAAGGTAGTAGGCAGGTGATATAACCTGGATAAACACAAGAGTTTATCACACAACCTCCTAAGAGACAGAAATAGATATTGTTGCACAAGTATCAATTCTAAGCATGTAGCCTCTCAATATGATATATGCATGAATAAAACAATAATGTGGTAGTATAAAGTCTCTAGTACTATGTACTGAAAGTTTCTGAAGTGAAGATCAAGGCAGCTATCTGTAGAGATCCAGGCCGGGATCCAAAGCAGCAATCTACAAAGATAAAAGAAGACAGATGCGCCACATGGCCCAATATTGTTTGGTCCAAAGATATATTGAAATGTGCATAGATTGAACTCACATTTATTAAAGCACCTCAGTTAGTGCTATAGAGGCAGTCTGGGATCTCTAGCAGTCACCCAGGGGACCAAACTCCGGTAATAGTGTGTTGTCTGTATCAAATGACAAAAAAGACAAGGTGCCTATATGGCCTAGTATTGTCTTAGCAAAAATTGCAGGATTTTAAGATAGGATGGTACTCACAATAGTTGTAGCATCTCCTTTGATGCTATAGAGACAGGATGGGATCAATATGGTCACCCACCAGACTTAACCAAAGGCTCACTGGATACAGATGAAGGTAGAACCACCATTCGTCAGGATTACCAGGATAAGGTGTGCCCTCTCACACAGAGGGATAGCAGGCCAGCAAACAATGAATAGCAAGTGTTCCAGATAGATATAAAAGTTTTATTTAAAAATCATAAAAACAGGGCAACGCGTTTCTCAGCTCTAGGCTGTTTCATCAGGCTTCATAAAAACATTTGAGAACACTTGCTATATATACACTTTAGATCTAATTAGTCTAAATCAAAATCACATGGTAATGGAAGGAGTCCAAAAGGCAAAAAAAGCCCTATTGGCCCATTTTGTTGCAAAACATGTAACACACCCATTGTCAGATGTATGAGTGATTAGATAAGCAAACCTAATCCAATAATAATATTATTCAGATATAAAGCTGACATATAACTTAATAACAGTTTGTTTAAAAAGATCAACAATAAGCAGTATAAATCATCAAAAACCATCTCAGGATATATATATAATAAACTGGAAACTTACATGTCACTAATGACTCGCATGTTTGATATTATTTGACAGTAAGTATGATATTATTTAACAGCAGTAGTCTAAAACAATTCATGCTCAGATAAATGTGTCCAAATAAAAATACCCCTAGATTGTATAAGGCCATAATGTGTGATCACTTCTACATATGCAAGAGGCCTCTATGGCATACGAGTATAACCCCCACAAATATATACCCACAATAGTAATTAGTACAAGTTATTATTCCATCTGAATGAGCAAATAGTAGCACACCATAATAGATCATACAATTTTTAAATAATGTAACGTTTACTTACAGCGTGATCAGTTTGCTACATTGAAGCTAAAAAATTGGCGTGTATACATGCTCATTGCGCATGTCTTAGGAGGACCTGTCTATAGGATCATATTCACTTTAATGGTTAGCGTAAGTAATAAGACTTGGGGGAATGCTAGTTGAGGATGGGATTTGTCAAATAGTATCAAACTATCAAGCATTCAGGCAAAGTCATTTTATGATCGCTTAAAACTAGGTTACACTAGTATGCCCGATGTGGAGTATAAGTCAGAGGTTTATTATCCAATGACAACTAACCTATTTCAGTCACACCCATTAGCTCTTACGTTAGACACCGGGATTGGATGTAAGTGTTTATTATCAGAGTATCACAGTGCGTAATGGGGCGGATCAGAGTGGTGCCAACCCAAATTAGTATGCGCTTATCCTCAATGCTGGAAAATATATTTTCCAGCATTGAGGATAAGCACATACTAATTTGGGTTGGCACTTGCATCCAATCCCGGTGTCTAACGTAAGAGCTAATGGGTGTGACTGAAATAGGTTAGATGTCATTGGATAATAAACCTCTGACTTATACTCCACATCGGGCATACTAGTGTAACCTAGTTTTAAGCGATCATAAAATGACTTTGCCTGAACGTTTGATAGTTTGATACTATTTGACAAATCCCATCCTCAACTAGCATTCCCCCAAGTCTTATTACTTACGCTAACCATTAAAGTGAATATGATCCGATAGACAGGTCCTCCTAAGACATGCGCAATGAGCATGTATACACGCCAATTTTTTAGCTTCAATGTAGCAAACTGATCACGCTGTAAGTAAACGTTACATTATTTAAAAATTGTATGATCTATTAAGGTGTGCTACTATTTGCTCATTCAGATGGAATAATAACTTGTACTAATTACTATTGTGGGTATATATTTGTGGGGGTTATACTCGTATGCCATAGAGGCCTCTTGCATATGTAGAAGTGATCACACATTATGGCCTTATACAATCTAGGGGTATTTTTATTTGGATACATTTATCTGAGCATGAATTGTTTTAGACTACTGCTGTTAAATAATATCATACTTACTGTCAAATAATATCAAACATGCGAGTCATTAGTGACATGTAAGTTTCCAGTTTATTATATATATATCCTGAGATGGTTTTTGATGATTTATACTGCTTATTGTTGATCTTTGTAAACAAACTGTTATTAAGTTATATGTCAGCTTTATATCTGAATAATATTATTATTGGATTAGGTTTGCTTATCTAATCACTCATACATCTGACAATGGGTGTGTTAAATGTTTTGCAACAAAATGGGCCAATAGGGCTTTTTTTGCCTTTTGGACTCCTCCCATTACCATGTGATTTTGATTTAGACTAATTAGATCTAAAGTGTATATATAGCAAGTGTTCTCAAATGTTTTTATGAAGCCTGATGAAACAGCCTAGAGCTGAGAAACGCGTTGCCCTGTTTTTATGATTTTTAAATAAAACTTTTATATCTATCTGGAACACTTGCTATTCATTGTTTGCTGGCCTGCTATCCCTCTGTGTGAGAGGGCACACCTTATCCTGGTAATCCTGACGAATGGTGGTTCTACCTTCATCTGTATCCAGTGAGCCTTTGGTTAAGTCTGGTGGGTGACCATATTGATCCCATCCTGTCTCTATAGCATCAAAGGAGATGCTACAACTATTGTGAGTACCATCCTATCTTAAAATCCTGCAATTTTTGCTAAGACAATACTAGGCCATATAGGCACCTTGTCTTTTTTGTCATTTGATACAGACAACACACTATTACCGGAGTTTGGTCCCCTGGGTGACTGCTAGAGATCCCAGACTGCCTCTATAGCACTAACTGAGGTGCTTTAATAAATGTGAGTTCAATCTATGCACATTTCAATATATCTTTGGACCAAACAATATTGGGCCATGTGGCGCATCTGTCTTCTTTTATCAAGTTCAATCAATAGTGCTCCAATGTTTGTGCTGGTATTGCAAGATTAAAGTAAAATGTTAGCATGCAAGTGAAGGACTCAGGTGCACTAACATCTGGTGGTCAGATAACACAAAGGCGCTAAATCTCTTTTCTCCTAGACGTCTATGGGGCGCTAAAAAAGTATTTTCTGTCTTTCGCTTGACCTTTAACCCGAAGGTGCACTAGGACTACTGCGCTAAATCTGAAGGTGAATTAAGAAATACTTTGAATACCTTTTGTTATTCATGTAGTAGAATTTTGTATATATATATATATATATATATATATATATATATATATATATATATATATATATATATATATATATATATACTTCAGTATATATTTTAGTAAAGTATATAACTATTTCTATATATCTATATGAATATATGTATGTGTATATATAGCTCACAGATGACTCCAACTCATGTTTCTTCATTCAAAAGAACATATATTTATTTCAACATTTCGGCCCCTGTTTGGGCCTTTGTCAAGATAACAATATACACAACTGTGATCCTATTTATACCTTACAAATTGATTATGACCCACCCACATACCAGGTGCAATCTAGGTGAATGTTTTCTCACAAAATCCCATCTCTACCATCTAGTGGAGACTCCACAGGGTGCAACAAACTTTTTGCTCCTGAAAGGGAACTTCCCAATATGCCTTCCTTCATTTTTTATTGCTGGAAGCAATGTAGAATTATGAGAAATAAACACATTGTACAATAAATGATAATATTTACCAAAACAGAAAAACAGAAAAAAGTATTTACACAAAACCATCCATCCTATACATGACTATATAGATGTTAAGGTAGCTGAACACTGGGAAAAGGCTTAATTATTATCTTACAAAAAACAATACAGTGACAGGCATGTGTTTAAACCCCTAGGATTTGTGTGTGCATATATATATATATACATATAGATCGATAGATAGAGATATTTAAAAATAAAAAGAACATTTTCTTTCTAGTGAAGAACATAGGTATTTGAAGTATTTCTAAAAAAACATAAAAAAATATTAACTTTGTGTAAAAATTATATTGGATATTTCAAGGGGGCTCAAAAGTTAATCAGATTACATGTCTGCAAAAGGAGGTAGCCTGTGCCCACAGTCTGTGAGA
>NC_069508.1:30688313-30758313 GCF_027579735.1 Bombina bombina
TCCATGCACTAATTCAACCACTAGTCTCTGTCAAACTTTTAGGTAGTCATTTTTTTGCATTATTTTTCACACACATTGTACTTTAGGCATATATTCTCAGTCCCTGTTATGTGTTATTGCCAAAAAAAACCTCAATATGTATTCAACAACATCTCCTGAGTACAGTGATACCCCCCATGTATAGGTGTGTCGGGTTCTCTGGGGGCTAAAAGGCCTTAATTTTAGGGGGCGCATTCCAGTTTTTCAACTTGGAATTTTCACATCTGTCATCATGCACCCATGTCCTATTTGGGACATTTCTGAAGCCGGCCAATGTAAATTACCCCCATCAAACCATATATTTTTGAAAAGTAGACACCCTAGGGTATTTCAAATGCTGGTATTTTAACACTTTCCATGCACTAATTCAACCACTAGTCTTTGTCAAACTTTTAGGTAGTCATTTTTTTGCATTATTTTTCACACACATTGTACTTTAGGCATATATTCTCAGTCCCTGTTATGTGTTACTGCCAACAAAAACCTCAATATGTATTCAACAACATCTCCTGAGTACAGTGATACCCCCCATGTATAGGTGTGTCGGGTTCTCTGGGGGCTAAAAGGCCTTAATTTTAGGGGGGGCATTCCAGTTTTTCAACTTGGAATTTTCACATCTGTCATCATGCACCCATGTCCTATTTGGGACATTTCTGAAGCCGGCCAATGTAAATTACCCCCATCAAACCATATATTTTTGAAAAGTAGACACCCTAGGGTATTTCAAATGCTGGTATTTTAACACTTTCCATGCACTATTTCCACCACTAGTCTTTGTCAAACTTTTGGGTAGTCATTTTTTTTGTGTTATTTTTCACACACGTTGTACTTTAGGCATATATTCTCAGTCCCTGTTATGTGTTACTGCCAAAAAAAACCTCAATATGTATTCAACAACATCTCCTGAGTACAGTGATACCACCCATGTATAGGTGTGTTGGGTTCTCTGGGGGCTAAAAGGCCTTATTTTTAGGGGGCGCATTCCAGTTTTTCAACTTGGAATTTTCACATCCCATGCACCCATGTCCTATGTAGGACATTTCTGAAGCCGGCCAATGTAATTTACCCCCATCAAACCATATATTTTTGAAAAGTAGACACCCTAGGGTATTTCAAATGCTGGTATTTTAACACTTTCCATGCACTAATTATTTGTCAAACTATTAGGCAGTCATTTTTGTGTGTTATTTTTCACACACATTGTACTTTAGACATGAATTCTCAGCTCCTGTTATGTGTTACTGCCAAAGAAGACCCCAATATGTGTTCACCAACATCTCCTGAGTACAGTGATACCACCTATGCATAAGTTTCTTGGCTTGTTCGGGGGGTGTAATGCCAAATGTCCAACATGCGTTTGAGATTTTTTTTTCACATTTAACATATTTTCTTTGCCTATTGTCTTTTTGGGGGTATTTTAACATACCCCAATTTATTTGTTTCCATGAATGTGCATATTTTTGAAATGTTGACACCCCAAGGTATTGTATATGGTGTGCTTTGATGCATTTGAAGTAACTGTTTTAGCTAAAAAAATTGGAGAAAGTGTATGGTGGCATTTTTTCAATTTTCATTTTTACACACACATTGCTTTTTGACTATGATTTAGGAGAGACTGTTGTAAGTTAGTGCAAAAAAATACTTGAGGTTGTTTTCTGCTAGGCACCCTGAGTACACCTATGCCCCCCATGCATAGGTTTGCCAGGATTTTGGGAAGGTTATGTTACAATTTTATGACTTGTGATTTTAGTTATTAAGTGAGAGTATTTCTTCTGATAGGCCTATCTTTAGTTTGGGGCCTATTGTAAACCCCACTTTTATTTATTGCCATGAATGTGCATATTTTTGAAATGTTGACACCCCAAGGTATTGTATATGGTGTGCTTTGATGCATTTGAAGTAACTGTTTTAGCTAAAAAAATTGGAGAAAGTGTATGGTGGCATTTTTTCAATTTTCATTTTTACACACACATTGCTTTTTGACTATGATTTAGGAGAGACTGTTGTAAGTTAGTGCAAAAAAAATACTACAGGTTGTTTTCTGCTAGGCACCCTGAGTACACCTATGTCCCCATGCATAGGTTTGACAGGGGTTTTTGTAAAAAAAAAAAAAGAACAGCCCCATTTTAGAAAAAAAAATATATTAGTGAAATGTAAAAATCTGGCACATTAAAAGTAAAAAAATAACAAAAAATTTAACAGTAAACATAACAAAAAAAAAATAACAGCAAATTTATTTATTTTTTAAAAATTGACCATTGTATGGTACCGCTTGAAGCAGTCCCCAATGCAGAGTCCAGGCTGTCCAGGGCAATCAGGACAGTGATATACAGTGTCCCTTCTCTGCCCCCTCTTGGTACAGACTCTGCATTTTTTTTGTGGTCTCTGCTTTGCGGCAGTAGGGGGGATTTTAAAAATAAAATGAGTAGCCCCAACTCTGCTCTCTCCCATCACCGCCCGGGGAGCAGGTGCATCATGGTACAAAATCCCCGAAATGATCTGGAGCTGAAATTGTAAAAAAGTCAGTTTCATTCCGGGGTTTGCTTTTTTGAACAACAAAAAAGCGTTGTGGGTTGCAATCTGCATTAGGTAAATTGCAACCTTTTTGTACCAGGCCCTTGTCTTCCGCATAATTAGGTAGGGCTGCAGCAGCTGATCAGCCAGATCAACCCCACCCATATGCCGGTTATAAGACTTGATGCACACTGGCTTCCTTATGATCTCAGCTCTGCCACGTACAGAGACCGCCACCGTCCTCTCTGTGTGGATGGTGGTAAGAAGGTATACATCCTTCTTGTCTCTGTACTTCAGTGCCAACAGCTCCTCTTGGCGCAGAGCAGAGGTCTCCCCCCTTCGTAGCCGGGTGCGTACAAGTTGTCCTGGGAAACCTTTGCGGTTCTTTTTAATAGTACCGCAAGCTACTGTATCAAAGCAATACAGTAGCTTGAACAAAAGGACACTTGTATAAAAATTGTCTAAGTACAAGTGATACCCTTTGTTCATTAGGGGTAATATCAGGTCCCAGACAATCTTGCCAGTGGTTCCCATATGTTCTGGGCAACCTGGAGGGTCAAGGTGGCTATCCTTTCCCTCATACACCCGGAAGGCCTGAGTATACCCAGTCTCGCTCTCACAGAGCTTATACACCTTTACCCCATACCTGGAGCGCTTGGAAGGAATATACTGCTTGAATCCCAGCCTTCCCTTATACTTCATCAGGGATTCATCAACGCATATATTCCTTCCAGGTGTATAAGCCTCTGCAAACATGGCAGAAAAGTGGGTAATCAGGGGGCGGATTTTATACAGCCTGTCAAATTGGGGATGCTCCCTAGGGGGGCACAGGCTGTTGTCGCTGAAGTGCATGAAATGAAGAATCATTTCATATCTCTGCCTCGACATACTCTGGGAGAAAATGGGGGTAGAGCAGATGGGGCTACTGCTCCAGTAGGAGCGAACGGAGGGTTTCTTTATGATGCCCATCAGCATAGTCAATGCCCAGAATTTTTTAAATTCTGGCACATTGATGGGGGCCCATTGCTGCTTTGCCAAATATGTTTCAGGCTTTGCAGCACGGTACTGATGGGCATATAAATTAGTTTGGGCGACAATGTTCCCCAATACATCATCACCCAGAAACACCTCCAGAAACTGTTGGGGGCTAAAACCTGCCACATCTATATTTATGCCAGCATTTGCTGTGAAGGGTGGGATATCTGGCCTCTGGAGATGAGGCGTTACCCACTCTTCAGCGGCAATGGCAGCAACACGCCTCCTTCTAGCAGGGGGGCTGGCAGGGGGGCTAGCAGGGGGGCTGGCAGGGGGGCTAGCAGCCACAGATACATCACTATCAGTTGAGACTGCATCTAATGATGTATCTGAGCATATGGCAGGGTCAAAATTGGGGTCTGAGTCAGACATAGAGGCATCTGACTCTGACGCAAGGATGGCATACGCCTCCTCAACACTATATCTTTTCTGTGACATTTTTGTATCTGTCACAGAAAACCAAAATTAATTAATTAACTAAATGGCCTTTGGGTTTTTTTTAAAAAAGTACAGCTATGCTAATGCCAGTGATTTATAGCAATCACTGGCAAGCTAGGGGTTAAATACTCTTTAAATTAAATTAACTAAATGGCCTTTGGGTTTTTTTAAAAAAAAGTACAGCTATGCTAATGCCAGTGATTTATAGCGATCACTGGCAAGCTAGGGGTTAAATACTCTTTAAATTAAATTAACTAAATGGCCTTTGGGTTTTTTAAAAAAAAAGTACAGCTATGCTAATGCCAGTGATTTATAGCGATCACTGGCAAGCTAGGGGTTAAATACTCTTTAAATTAAATTAACTAAATGGCCTTTGGGTTTTTTTAAAAAAAAGTACAGCTATGCTAATGCCAGTGATTTATAGCGATCACTGGCAAGCTAGGGGTTAAATACTCTTTAAATCAAATTAAATTAGCTAAATGGCTCTGAAAGGAGCCTTTGGGTTTTTAAAAAATGACAACAACAAAAATTAACCCCTAAAAAAATGCACAGACAGCAAAAATGTACAGCTATGCTAATGCCAGTGATTTATAGCGATCACTGGCAAGCTAGGGGTTAAATACTCTTTAAATTAAATTAAATTAGCTAACTGGCTCTGAAAGGAGCCTTTGGGTTTTTAAAAAATTACAACAACAAAAATTAACCCCTAAAAAAATTCACAGACAGCAAAAAAGTACAGCTATGCTAATGCCAGTGATGTATAGCGATCACTGGCAAGCTAGGGGTTAAATACTATTTAAATTAAATTAAATTAGCTAAATGGCTCTGAAAGGAGCGTTTAGGTTTTTAAAAAATTACAACAACAAAAATTAACCCCTAAAAAATGCACAGACAGCAAAAAAGTACAGCTATGCTAATGCCAGTGATGTATAGCGATCACTGGCAAGCTAGGGGTTAAATAGTCTTTAAATTAAATTAGCTAAATGGCTCTGAAAGGAGCCTTTGAGTTTTTAAAAAAAAATACAACAACAAAAATTAACCCCTAAAAAAATGCACAGACAGCAAAAAAAAGTGCAGCTGTGCTACTGCCAGTGATTTATAGTGATCACTGGCAAGCTAGGGGTTAATGGCTCTGAAAAGAGCCTTTGGATTTTAAATTTTTTAACAAATAAAAGAAATAAATCTCTCTCTGCTAAAATACAGGTCTCTCTCTTTCTCCAACAAAATGGCAAGTGAGGAGAGGGAGGGAGATCCACACTGATCAGAGTCAATATTTACAAATATTGACATGATCAGACAAATGGGGTATTTTATTATTATTATTTTTTTTTTTCTAAGAAGGCTCAGATTGGGTGACCCTAGCTTGCCCCTATGGTGAGACAGGCTAGGGACACCCCCAGATGCCCCATGATGCACCGGGCATCGCCATTTTGGAAGCCTCATGGGGGAGGGGCGCTATATGTGGGCTTTTTTATTTTATATTATATTTTTTTTTTAACATTTTTACTTTTATTTATATACTAACTAAGTGCCTTGACCCACCGAGGCACTTAGCACACTAGCAGAGCATCGGAAGCGTGTCCGATCGCTTCCGATGCTCTGCTGCACTGCCGGGCTCCACGTGGAGCAAAACCGGAAGTGATCACTCAAGGGGGAGTGATCGCTCCGGTCCCGGCACTCCGTAACAGCACTGCAGGGATGCCCAGACATCGAGGCATCCCTGCAGTACTGTAATAGTGCCTGGAAGCGATCTTGATCGCTTCCAGCACTCACTTTAGCCGAGGACGTGCAGGGTACGTCGTCAGGCGTTAACTGCCTTTTTTTTTCAGACGTACCCTGCACGTCCTCGGTCACTAAGGGGTTAAACAATTTTCCAAAGTACTTCTATTATCAGATTCACTTTTTTTCCCCTTGGTATTCTTTGTTGAAGAGCATACTTAGATAGCCTCAGCAGATTGCACCTGTACTTAACACTATGTAGCAACAGTGTTGGTAACAATCGGCTAGATTATGAGTTTTGCGTTATGAGGGGTGCGGTGCTAACTTGCACGTTATTGTCACCGCTCACTTACCTACAGCAATGGTATTACAGGTTTTCCTAAACCCGGCGTTAACAGGCAAGAAGTTAGCGTAAAGCAAAATTGAGCTCCATACCGCACTCCAATACCAGCGCTGCTTAAGTCAGCAGTGAGCTGGTTGTACGTGCTTGTGCACAATTTCCCCATAGACATCAATGGGGAGAGCCAGCTGAAAAAAAGCCTAACACCTGCAATAAAGCAGTGTAAAGCTCCGTAACGCAGCCACATTGATTCCTATGGGGAAACAAAATTTATGTTTAACCTAACACCCTAACATGAACCCCAAGTTTAAACACTCCTAATCTTACACTTTTTAACCCCTAATCTGCCACCCCCGACATCGCCAACACTTACATTATACTTATTAACCCCTAATCTGCCGCTCCGGACATCGCCGACACCTACATTATACTTTTTAACCCCTAATCTCCCGTCCCCAATGTCACCGCAACCTACACTTATTAAGCCCTAATCTGCCGCCCCCAATGTCGCCGCCACTCTAATAAACATATTAACCCCTAAACCACCGCACTCCCGCATCGCAAACACTAGTTAAATATTATTAACCCTTAATCTGCCGCCTCTAACATCGCCGCCACCTACCTACATTTATTAACTCCTAAACTGCCGCCTCCAACGTTGCCGCCACTATAACTAAATGTATTAACCCCTAAACCTAACACCCCCTAACTTAAATATAATTCAAAGAAATCTAAGTAAAAATTCCTATCATTACCTAAATAATTCCTATTTAAAACTAAATACCTGTAAAATAAACCCTAAGCTAGCTACAATATAACTAATAGTTACATTGTATCTAGCCTAGGGTTTATTTTTATTTTACAGGCAAGTTTGTATTTATTTTAACTAGGCAGAATAGTTACTAAATAGTTATTAACTATTTACTAACTACCTAGCTAAAATAAATACAAATTTACCTGTAAAATAAAACCTAACCTGAGTTACACTAAAACCTAACCTTACACTACATTTAAATAAAATACCTAAATTAAATACAATTACCTAAATTATAAAAAACCCCACAATACATTACACAAAATAAATTTTTATCAGATATTTAAACTAATTACACCTAATCTAATAGCCCTATCAAAATAAAAAAAGCGCCCCAAAAATAAAAAAAACCCTAGCCTAAACTAAACTACCAATAGTCCTTAAAATGGCCTTTTGCGGGGCATTGCCCCAAAGAAATCAGCTCTTTTACCTGTAAAAAAAAAATACAAACAACCCCCCAACAGTAAATCCCACCACCCACACAACCAACCCCCTAAATAAAAAGCTAACTAAAAAACCTAAGCTCCCCATTGCCCTGAAAAGGGCATTTGGATGGGCATTGCCCTTTAAAAGGCATTTAGCTCTATTGCTGCCCAAACCCTAACCTAAAAATAAAACCCACCCAATAAACCCTTAAAAAACCTAATACTAACCCCTGAAGATCCACTTACAGTTTTGAAGAGCCGACATCCATCCTCAACGAAGCTGGGAGAAGTCCTCAACGAAGCGGCAAGAAGTCCTCAACGAAGCCGGGAGAAGTCTTCATCCAAGCCGGCATCTTCTATCTTCATCCATCCTCTTCAAACGAAGTCTTCTTCCTGAATGAATGTTTCTTTAAGTGACGTCATCCAAGATGGCGTCCCTTGAATTCTGATTGGCTGATAGAATTCTATCAGCCAATCGGAATTAAAGGTGAAACGATCCAATTGGCTGATGCAATTAGCCAATAGGATTGAACTTCAATCCTATTGGCTGATCCAATCAGCCAATAGGATTGAGCTTGCATTCTATTGGCAGATTGCACCTGTACTTAGCATATGTATCAAGGTCTGGTGAACCTGATCCGACACTGCGGATCAGGTCCGCCAGACCTCGCTGAATACGGCGAGCAATACGCTCGCCGTACTCAGCATTGCACCAGCAGCTCACAAGAGCTGCTGGTGCAACTCCGCCCCCTGCAGACTCGCGGCCAATAGGCCGCCAGTAGGGGGGTGTCAATCAACCCGATCGTACTCGATCGGGTTGTATTGTGGCCATTTGTGTACGCCTGCTCAGAGCAGGCGGACAGGTTATGGAGCAGAGGTCTTTGTGACCGCTGCTTCATAACTGCTGTTTCTGGCGAGCCTGCAGGCTCGCCAGAAACACGGGGCATCAAGCTCCATTCGGAGCTTGATACATATGCCCCACTGTATGCTCCTGAGCCTACCTAGCTATGTTCTTCAACAAAGGATACTAAGATAATTGAGGGCCAGATTACAAGTGGAGCACTAAATATCGCTTTCATGCTAATGTGCGCTGGTATTAAAAGTTGTCAGCAATGCAAGCTCGAGTTTGCATTGCTGGAAAGCATTGCGCTTATGACAGTGCGCTTCCATAGGATCCAATGGGAGCCACGTTCTGATGACTTCAGAGATGGCAAAAAACCGCAGCGAAGAGGCTAAGTAGAGCAGCGATGGCAGCAATATTTAATATATATGCATATAATTATATACATTAATATTTATGTGTTAATATCTGTATATACACATATTTACACATAAATATATAAGCATTTACAGGGAACACACAGTTTCCACAGACCGCAATGTAAAGACACTTTTTACACCCACCAACTTTACCCCAAAAACACTACTGTATTTTGGGGGCATTTGGGGCACATTTATAAAATGAACAAGAGATTTGATCTCTGGTTAATTGTATAAGTGCTAATTGCTAGTGCGAGCTTGCGGTAGCAATAACCAGACACTTGTAATGGCTGGTTAATTAGCGTGCGCCCGCAAACAAAAATAGAAATAATACGTAAAACGAACCATTTTTAAATGAGAAAATGAAGAAGATATTTATAAATAATTTAATACGCTCCAGTACGTAATATGGATAATTGTGAACATATTAGCGTACACTGTCCCTTTAACTCTTACAGTGATAGAATTTTTTTTTCCCCAACTACGATCAGTTCATGGGGTTCTTTGTTCAGCAATGTTTTTACATTATCGATTTGTTAACGGAAATTCAATAACCCCTTATTTTCCACGTTGATCTTTTTCTGGGGTACAGAGGAGCTGGGCAGCAGTTGAGTGACTTTATCACTGGAGCTTCAATGAACCCTGGTATAAACCACACACGGCAGTGAAATAGAATTGGCTTTATGGATAAAAGGAACAACACATGATTATGAGTATAATATAAAGGCTGATTGCAAATTTCTCTTGCAAGTAGGAGGTTGGAGAAAGTTTTTTCTTTTTTAGACGGTTTTATATACATGAGAGGCCCAAATATTTTAAAGATATTTATCAGACACAGCAACAAGTAGTTTTTTTTTCACAAGGTATCAGCATTTTTGTATAAATATTTATTCGGACTGTGATTGATCATTTTGACTCAATTTTTTTCTGTCATGATTCAGATAGAGAATACAATTTTAAACAACTTTCCAATTTACTTTGTCTCATTCTCTTGATATCCTCTGTTGAAGAACCAGCAACTGATGTTTCTGGGGGACGCTGTTCAAAAGTAAATAAATAAGGTATTTGCAAGTTTGTAGTGACAGAGTAGCGACTTGATTTGTGCTATTTTATTTTAAATTATTTAAACCTTTAGAAAGATTTAGCATCACTTTAAATGTAAGTCTTTCCAGTTTCCTCCAAGATTAAAACAGCTTTTTTTCTTTGTGTTAGCTGGGAAATATATAGTACACAAGCACTCAGCTTTCAGGAAAACTGGGCTAGTTGCTTTTATAAGTGCATGTAACACTCAGAGTGACATTTCTTTCTATTCATCTTTATGAATAATTTTGTAATACCTCATCCATTTTCAAGTACTCTTTATTACTACAAGCTTCTAGTACATTTATTAGACTTCCCAGCAGAGAATTCCTTTTTCTTGTTGTCTTTAATAGTGCTAGGTTTTGCCCTCTTTTGACTATAAACCTGGCAGTGATCAAAGCATCTTATTAGTTTATAACCTTTCTATTCCATCTTCTTGCCAAGAACTTCCTAGTTGAAATGCCACGTTTGAAATTAATAGGCATCCAAATAACTTCCTCCAAGAAACAAAACTGATGTAATAAAGTGTTATGATGCTTTGCAGTGAGTTTTGCAAGAAACAACACTTTTGGGGCCGATTTTTCAATGTCTGTCGAGCATGATACGCTGTAGAGCCAGACATCGGCATTTAACATTGCCCAAGCAGTTCTGGTGAACTGCTTGTGCAATGCCGCCCCTGCAGATTTGCACGCTAGCAGGGGGTGTCAATCAACCCGATCGTATGCGATCGGACAGGTTGATATCCGCAGCCTCAGAGGCAGCGGACGAGTTAACCCCTTAACGACCGAGGACGTGCAGGGTACGTCCTCAAAAAAAAGGCAGTTAACGCCTGAGGACGTACCCTGCACGTCCTCGGTGTGGAAAGCAGCTGGAAGCGATCCTGCTCGCTTCCAGCTGCTTTCCGGTTATTGCAGTGATGCCTCGATATGGAGGCATCCTGCAATAACCATTTTAAGCCATCCGGTGCAGAGAGAGCCACTCTGTGGCCCTCTCTGCACCGGAGATCGGTGGCTTTCCTCGTTGGTGGGTGGGAGGCGGGTGGCGGCCATCGTTGGCACTGGTGATGGGAGGGGGGCGGGATCGTAGGCGGGGATGTCCGGGGCGCGCACGGGCGCGCGCATGCACGGGGGGGGGGCGGGGGCGGGCGCGTGCACGGGGAGGGAGCGGGTGGGAAACGCTACACTACAGCAAAAAGTTTACTAAAATGCTAAAAAAAGGGGAATACAAGTTTAAAAAAAATCAATCAATCAAGGTGTGGGGGTTAGTCTGTGGGGGGAGGGAAGCTACACTATAGAAAGAAAAAACAGAAACAAAAAAAAACATTTTTTTCTGCAAGTTGGGTACTGGCAGACAGCTGCCAGTACCCAAGATGGCCCCCAATAATGCAGAGGGGGAGGGTTAGAGAGCTGTTTTAGGGGGGATCAGGGAGGTTGGGGGCTAAGGGGGGATCCTACACAGCAGCATATGTAAATATGCTATAAAAAAATAAAAAAAATAAAAACCTTTTATTTTAGTACTAGCAGACTTTCTGCCGGTACTTAAGATGGCAGGGACAATTGTGGGGTGGGGGAGGGAAGGGAACTGTTTGGGAGGGATCAGGGGGTGGGATGTGTCAGGTAGGAGGCTGATCTCTACACTAAAGCTAAAATTAACCCTGCAAGCTCCCTACAAACTACCTAATTAACCCCTTCACTGCTAGCCATAATACACGTGTGATGTGCAGCAGTATTTAGCGGCCTTCTAATTACCAAAAAGCAACGCCAAAGTCATATATGTCTGCTATTTCTGAACAAAGGGGATCCCAGAGAAGCATTTACAACCATTTGTGCCATAGTTGCACAAGCTGTTTGTAAATAATTTCAGTGAGAAACCTAAAATTGTGAAAAATTTAGCGTTTTTTTTAATTTGATCGCATTTGGCGGTGAAATGGTGGCATGAAATATACCAAAATGGGCCTAAATCAATACTTGGGGTTGTCTACTACACTACACTAAATCTAAAATTTACCCTAGAAGCTCCTTGCATGCTCCCTAATTAATCCCTTCACTGCTGGGCATAATACACGTGTGGTGCGCAGTGGCATTTAGCAGCCTTCTAATTATTAAAAAGCAAAGATAAAGCCATATATGTCTGCTATTTATGAACAAAGGGGATCCCAGAGAAGCATTTACAACCATTTATGCTATAATTGCACAAGCTGCTTGTAAATAATTTCAGTGAGAAACCTAAAGTTTGTGAAAAAATTAGTCAAAAATTGAAAAAAAATTTTATTTGATGGCATTTGGCGGTGAAATGGTGGCAGGAAATATACCAAAATGGGCCTAGATCAATACTTTGGGATGTCTTCTAAAAAAAAATATATACATGTCAATGGATATTCAGGGATTCCTGAAAGATATTAGTGTTCCAATGTAACTAGCGCTAATTTTGAAAAAAAGTGGTTTGGAAATAGCAAAGTGCTACTTGTATTTATGGACCTATAACTTGCAAAAAAAGCAAAGAACATGTAAACATTGGGTATTTCTAAACTCAGAACAAAATTTAGAAACCGTTTAGCATGTTTTTTTTTTTTTGGTGGTTGTAGATGTGTAAAAGATTTTGGGGGTCAAAGTTTAAAAAGTGTGTTTTTTTCCATTTTTTCCTCATATTTTATCATTTTTTTTATAGTAAATTATAAGATATGATGAAAATAATGGTATCTTTAGAAAGTCCATTTAATGGCGAGAAAAACGGTATATAATATGTGTGGGTACAGTAAATGAGTAAGAGGAAAATTACAGCTAAACACAAACACCGCAGAAATGTAAAAATAGCCTTGGTCCCAAACGGACAGAAAATGGAAAAGTGCTGTGGTCATTAAGGGGTTAACTCCTGTTTCCGGCAAGCCTGAAGGCTTGCGCAGAAATAGGGGTATTTGGCCACATTTCGGGCCATGATAAATCAGCCCCTTTATCTTTACTGCTTTTCAGAATAGTTTTTGGAATATTTATATATTTGCATCTGTAAAATGGTTTGGAGAGGTGGTGGAATCAAGTGTAAACATTAATATCCTATGTAGTTTAGGCAACATTTACATTTCATAATACAGCTTCTACATGCAACCTAAAGGTAGTTTTATTTAAAGGGACATAAAAACCCCCACATTTTCAGGATTCAGATAGAACATACAATTTTAAACAACTTTCTTATTTACTTCTTTTATTACATTTTCTTAATTTTCTTGTTTTCTTATTTGGAAAGCAGAAAGGTAAGTTCAGGGGTGTGCACATGCCTGCAAGTCTTTATGGCAGCAGTTTTGCAACAATGTTATACATTAGAAAGAGCACTAGATGGCAGCACTATTTCCTGTCATGAAGTGCCCCAGACATGTGCACGCTACCTCTCTAGATATCTCTTCCACAAAGAATAACATGAGAACAAAGCAAATTTGAAAATAGAAGCAAATTGGAAACTTTTTTTAAATTGTATTCCCTATCTGAATCATGAAAAAAATGTGTTTCCTGTCCCTTTTATGTTTAATACTTTTGTCTTTTGTATTACAGTACTGTAATTAGAAAGATAATAGTTGTTGTAATATAGACTATTTTCATTTTAAACACAAAAAAACAAACCAAAGACACAGGCAGAGAGGATTGTGACTAACTGGTGAGGAAATTATCATTTTTAATAGTTTTGTTTTTAAACAATATTTATAATAAAAAGTCTGTATTTTAGAATGAGTCTGGATTTTGGAATTCTGGATTTGGGGATTTGTACCTGTATTATGTTGTATCTACTATTTGAATTGTGGTGTAATAAACCAAAATTATATTTATAGAAAACCAGATATGAATCAAATTATACACGTTTAAACTGTTATAATATGCTATGCAAAGATCATAAAATTACCTTATTCACAATAATCTCTCAAATCAGAGTTGCATTTAAATATCACAATGAGATGCCAAGGTATGATTTGTTAACTTCCAGACAAATATGCTTAAGCTATTTAGCCCACAAATGATCCTATATAACTCTAATTAAAAACACCAGAAGTTATATATATTCTTAATGTAAATAGCCAGTTTATATGCCAATTTATCTAAACTGAAATAAATTCTTAATTAACTACAATTAAGACAAATTCTAAAATATATATGTATATTTACAAAGATAAATTACTTAGCATTAATGATTAGTTTTAAAATACACAGGGCTCTGAAACACAAGTTTAAAATATGAATTGTCCTTTTAAAATTACTAACTGCAATTTAGTTATAATTACCAAATACCTTTGATTTAAATATTAAAATATAGAACGGTCATACATCACCAACATGAGCCAATTTAGTATTCTAATCTTTTCCCAAGTATTTTCAGATCACCTCATATGAAGAAAGGTTTATTGCATAGATCAAGAAGTTAGTCTCAGCTTTTTGCTTAAAGTGATTGTGTCCCAAGTATGGCAGCCAGTTATTCAATCACCAGTTTCAGCAGACAAAAGACCCTTTTTTCTTGCATTTAGCTTCCTTTATTGTAATCATTGGTGATCTTTTTTTTTGGTTACGCCCATGGTGCTTGTCTTGGATTGGTCCTAACGGAGCTTGTCCCTGGTCCACCCTTAGAGTTGAAACATTTGATTGGCTATGTGGATTTGCATGTGTTCTAATAGATAATTCATTTGGTTGTCATACCAGTTTTAATCCCCTAGGGGGCAGCAGACAGCTGCAAATATCTTCACCAACAATATTGCTAACAATTTAATCCATCCTTATAAAGCGATTATTTAAACTACTTTACTTCCTTGTATTAATCATTTACAATTCTAATTATAGATGGGATGATATAATGTCATTTTTTCTGATTACTCCAATACCTTACTTACTTAATACTTTTTAGCCCCTATATATGCCTTTAACTAGCACACTCCAGGACAAGCATAAGAAATATGTAAATGAATGAAGTCCATAAAACCATGTTAACAGTGAGACATGAAGGTAACATATACTGGCTATAGGATAACGTTTAATCTGAGTAAGGTAAACCAATAGATCAATCCGCCCAAGTAGAACCGGCACAACAAATGGTTACTATGACAACTAGAACATGACAGCGAGTTCTATAGAACCTGTCACAGAGATCATCGTAACAGACAGTAGTAACACTTCAGTAAGGGAGAAGTAATTTAGATAACAGGGAACAATGTACATACATATATATGAGCCTATGAGCAGTGCATAAGGCACCGGCTAAATAAATTTACGCAATTGCAACAATACACAAAGAGTGTGATACACTGTCAATAACGGCACAGAGATTGAAACACTATTACATACTTAGTAACTTAACTTAATTAACACAGTAAGCTTGTATGTATAAAATAACATTATAAGTTTTTCTATAAAATTGAGGATACCGGATATAATACTGCACTTAACACTTCCGGTCCTCATAGTGGAACGCAAAATATGCGGTCCACACACACACTGTTTGGCGTCACCACACTGAGAAATTTTCACACACAGGTACTTTTGATTTATTTTTGATTTGTTTAATGAGCAACATGCTTCTATTTAAGTTTGTTTGATGCACTGTATGTTTATGCTGATGATGGGGAAGAATACCCCGAAAACGTTTCATTAAAATTAACTACGATTTTTCACTAAAAGACCTGAGAGTGCAACCATTTCTTTCGGAATATTAATTGCATGTTGGCACCCGGGCGGATGACCATTGGAGGGTAACACTGTACATCTGATGGGTTTTTATATATATATATATATATATATATATATATATATATATATATATATATACACACAATTATATATATATATATATATATATTATTTAATAACATTCATTGTCAATGGGACATAAAAATCAAAATTAAATGTTCATGGTTCAGATAGAGCATACAGTTTTATACACTGTATCAAATCAGTATCAAATGCACTTCATTCTCTTGGTATCCTTTGTTAAAAAGCATACATTGGAAGGATCAGCAGCAGCAATGCACAGTGGGGTGATCACTGCTAGTTGGAGGCTACACACATATGCCTCTTGTCATTGGCTCACCAGATGTGTTTTCAGCTAGCTCCCAGTACTGCATTGCTGCTTTGGAACTAACTTTACCTATGTCTTTAACACTTTAAAAAAATAGCTGCAAACAAACAATAATTAAAAAATAAAATGCCCGAACAAATTGTAGCATTTTCTATTTCCTCTTGTACCTTTATGCTTGTTAAGTCTAATCCCTACATAACTTTATTCATCAGTCTCATTAGGACCAGCACTGGGCATTTCCAATACATATAGATATACATGTAGATGACTGTAATATTAAATCCTCTTGAGATCACCAATGTGACTTAATTGAAAAAGGAACATTTCTAGACTCTTGTTAAATTAAAATCAAATTGCTTGTTAGAACATGTAATTTTATTACTATCAACCCTGCAAATCTATCTGTTTAAAGGGAAAGTATACACCAATCTTCATATAACTGCATGTAATAGACACTACTATAAAGAATAATATGCACATATACTGATATAAAAATCCAGCATAAAACCATGTAAAAACTTTTTAGTAGCTTCCAGTTTAGCTCTGTTTAAAAGGATACTGGAACACCCACTGCAGACCCCCCCCCCCTCATTTGCATATGAAAAGACCCTTTACACAAACAGAAGCAAGCTGGAGTAGGTATACCTAGGTATTCTCCTAAAACTTTAGGGCTTGGTTAGGAGTCTGAAAATCAGAGCAATGTTATTTAAAAATAAGCAAAACTATCCATTAAAAAAAACAAAAAACTGTATGGGCTACAAAACATTTCTGCAAAGAAAAATCTAGTGTATAATGTCCCTTTAACCCTTGCAAAGATTTTAAATGCATAGATAAAGCACCATTGAGTAGCTGCAGAGAACTTCTGGTCCCAAGCACATACTGCAACAAGCGCTGCAAATTGACTAAGTGGCAGTTTCCGCTTGGGCAGCTCCCTCTTTCTGGGGGTTAAATACATAGATTAAATCTGTCCATAGTGATAAAATTACATGGTCTAAAGAATGAGAGTATTCCATTTTGTCACTATAATAGCCCTTTAAATTTGTTCCTGGAATGTTGACATATGTGGCAGTCATATAAGTGAAAAAATAAAAAAGATTTTCAGTAGGGTGGCCACCTCAGCCATGTTTTCCTGGACACTTATGAGTTACACATGCTGCAGGGTGTGCAGGGCGGAACATGTATTATGCCTCTGGACATCACATGAATAGTACTGATGATTCGATGAACAGCACAATACATGTTCCAACTGCTTACCCTGCAGCATGCGTAACTCATTAGTGTCCAGGAAAACATCGCCGAGGTGGCAAACCTAATTGTGAGATGTTTGCAGTTTCCGAAACAACTTTGACATAGGGAAAAATCTGCAGTTAGTGGCAAGTGTCTGTCACACCACGCCACTCTAGCCGTTGTTAGGGGCTCTGCGTCTCCTTCCCTGCTCGTTGCCAGCGGCTGTGTCAGGTCCGGAGGTGTGCGGCGTTGATGTCATCGACGCACGTTCCTCTCCGGTCCTGACGCCTTGGCGCAAATCCTGCGCCTATTTGAATCACTTCTTCTCGATCTATTACTGCTCAAGTAAAGGTGTTACTTTGTGTACTCCTGGGAGTGATAGATCGTTTTAGTCTTTGCCTTGCTGTGTTTGAACCCTGCCTGTCTGACTACTCTGCCTGCCATACCTCTGAATTGCTGGACTGATATATATTGCTGCTGAACCTGCCTGTCTGACTACTCTACCTGTTTATCCCCTAAATTTCTGGACTGATATTTGCTACTGAACCCTGCCTGTCTGACTACTCTGCTTATTAACCCCTGTTATTCTGGATTGCCTCTTTATTGCTGACCATTCTAGTGGTGTGCCCTTGGACTGCTTTACCGTTGCCAAACCCTGCCTGCCTGACCATTCTAGTGGTGTGCCCTTGGACTGCTTTACCATTGCAAAACCCTGCCTGCCTGACCATTCTAGCTTGGACTGCTTTACTGTTGCCGAATCCTGCCTGTCTGACCATTCCAGTGATTTGCCTTGCCATATTCTGCCGTTGCCACTGGGGCTGTCCTGCCTGTGGTGAGTGCTGCTCTTCTCAACTTACTAACTTTCTCTGCTCTGTGATATTCCCTATCAACGCCGGGATAACAAGACTACTGGCCGAGTTCAGTCTGATAGAGGGGTATCCCACGAGCATTACAGTATCGTCATCAGCCAGGTTTCAAATTCAATATAGATTGGCAGCTATTTTTGTTCAGGGCAGGATATTTTGTTTCTGTGGTCTTGAACCTCTTACACAGCAGCATGTCTATATTGTTAAATATGAACATGAGAGGAAAATTATAGCACAATTAAACTACTGTAGCTTTTTTTTTGGGGGGGTACACACCTTTTACAATAATAAACTAATATTTTCTAAAATTAAAGGCACTTTCTCCTTGTTTCTCATATTTATGTCTAAGTCACACAATATCAATATGTTTCTTAGTGAATTAATGTGCAGTGATTATGGTTACACAATTATGCTTCAAACAAATATCAATCGCAGGAGAAAGGAAAACATCATGATTAAATGTGATTGGATCTCAGTAATGTCTAATGTAATTTAGTATTTAATGTGGGATCGAGGAACTTACTACAGGCAAACCTCTGAGATATTGTGGGTTTGGTTCCAGACCACCGCAATAAAGCGAATATAGCAATAAAATGACACAAATTTTTTTTGTTTCCCAGTGCATATAAAAGTTATATTTACACTAAACCACTGGTTTTCAAACCGGTCCTCAGGCCTCCCCAACAGGCCAGGTTTTCAGGATTACCTTGTATGAGAGCAAGTGAAATAACCATGTTTACTAATCATCTGATTATTTCACCTATTTTCTAGTTCAGATATCCTCAAAATGTGGCCTGTGCAATTTTAAACAACTTACCAATTCACTTTTATCATCAAATTTGCTTTGTTCTCTTGTATTCTTTTTAAAAGCTAAACCTAGGTATGCTCATATGCTAATTTCTAAGCCCTTGGAGACCTCCACTTATCTCAGTACATTTTGACAGTTTTTACAGCTAGACAGTGATAGTTCATGTGTGCCATATGGATAGATATAGAACATTGTGGTCACTCCCATGGAGTTACCTAAGAGTCAGCACTGATTGGCTAAAATGCAAGCCTGACAAAATAACTGAAATAAGGAGGCAGTCTGCAGAGGCTTAGATACAAGGTAATCACAGAGGTAAAAAGTGTACTAATATAACAGTGTTGGTGATGCAAAACTGGGGAATGAGTAATAGAGGGATTATCTATCTTTTTAAACAATAAAAATGCTGGAGTAGACTGTCCCTTTAAATGTGCAATAGCATTATGTGTACAATAAACAATGTACTTACCTTAATTAAAAAATACTTTGTTGTTCATAAATGCTAATCATGATCTTAGCCTTTAGTGAGTTGTAATCTTGGTGGTGTGTATATATAGGTGTGTGTATATATATATATATATATATATATATATATATATATATATATATATATATATATATATATATATATAATAGTATAGAACACAGATCTCACTGGTCTTATCAAGTGTTCAAATCTTGCAATTTATTCCATAGTGACGTTTCGGGTTTCTAAAGACCGCTGCTCCATAACTTGTCCACCTGCTCTGAGGCTGCGTAAAAAGAAATCAACCCGATTGAATACAATTGTATTGATTGACACCCCCTGCTAGCGGCCGATTGGCCGTGAATCTGCAGGGGGCGGCATTGCGCCAACAGTTCAAAAGAACTGCTGGTGCAATGATAAATGCCAACAGCGTATATTGTCTGCATTTATCGATGTGCGGCGGACATGATACGTTACTTCATATCATGTCCGCATGCACATTGATAAATATGCCCTATAGAGTCAAACACAAAGTAGCATATACATCAAACTTAATGATGGCATTATGTATGATATAAGGAAACATCAGAAATAGAGATAAGCCTAGAGGTCCTACTGAGAAATGCAGAGAATGAAATATAAAAAATGAATAAAAATAAACATAAAAAAGAAAAAAAATGAAAATCAAATTTATAACAATTATGTCAATATCTGTAGACCAAGTATGTTCACTGAATCCATTGGATAAAAACCATGTAGTAAACCCTATTGTAGACACAAAAGTATCTCTAAAGTTATAGGCATGTGGGTGAACCAGAATTTATCAATCTATAAGAAACAGTGCCAATCCACACTTGCATTAAGTCCTATTGCGTGGACTGTGTCCAATTTATAGATCTATCGTGCCTGTTTTTGTAGGAGTCGTTTGTTCCTGTCACCTCCTCTAGGTAATGATGGAGCATGATCAATCAATCGGAACCTCAGATCTTTGACCGTATGTCCTTTTTCCGCAAAATGTCTTGCCACTGGTTGGCCTATCTTCTCCCACAATGACATTCCCCCTCTCACTCTGGTCCGTAACACACACATCCCTCAATGCTTGAGTGAGGACTTGATAGTGGGAGTCAAGTGCAGTCATAAGGTTGCGCAGCCGCTTAACAATTTGCCCCTCCATATTGGAGATAATTAAATGTCAGGGAGAGTTATTTATTTTTTGTGTAAGCTGAATGGCTCCAGATATATGATTAAGCTAGCGCCACATGGGTGGGTGCCATGTCAGCAAGGAGCGACTTTCAGGTTGAGGGTCTGGGACTATGCCGGCTTATATTGCAAATAGCTACTACGCTTACCATGGTTCCCTATGTCCTTTGAGATCTGGCTTTGTACGATCCAGGAATTCTATGTAGTTGCTACCGGAAAGTCTGATCCGTGATGTTCCGTGGTTGACTGCATGCACAGTCTACTACCCAAGTAGGTCAAAGAGCACTCCTCAAATCTTGTAGGATACCGCAGCAGCTATAGTCTCCGGGAGTAGAATGCTTCGTATTTGTTACCCTAATGTTAGCTAATCTCTGTGGGTTCGCTCAGGGCTCAGAAGCAGGCCACAATCCTGGTTAGGCTGCTGCATAGATAAGGACGTCCCAATCTAAGATCTTTCTACCTCCGGTGCTCTAGATATCAAACATAAGGTATAGAGAATATTTTAGAAATATCCCCTTAACATTTCAGTCGGCTTAATAGTAATTTTAGTGGAAATTGTGTGGAGCTCACAAGATGTGCTGCCTCTCCGCTCCATGGCTAGCTCCGCCCCCTGACTAGATGTATTTTCAGCACGGCAACACCCCTGTAAACACGCCTCCGTATTACCTTGGGCTCAACAATAGTAAGTACACTAGAGCCATTATTCATGCACATTAAGGATCTTATCTTTTCATTTGTATTTTTGTCCAGCTTTTTAGCAAAATGGTCAGCAGTTAGTAAAGATATTTGGCCTCCGGTAGTAATTGTTTAACACAGGATAGCCATGCATCTGTGCAGTAGCCATTTAAAATATGCTTTCCACATTGGGTCCCCAATCTGTATTTAGATATACATAGCAATTTCAATTTTATTAACACACTGTCATATATGTAAACTGTATATTAGATTATCACTAAAAATGTAACTAAGGTATGTTGCTGCATTTGAATGTTTTTGTTATGATGTTACTATGGTAACCCTTTGGCGTTTTTTTGTCAGTGGGTGGGGTTCTATACACTTTAAAATGTTTGTTGTGTGTAAGTGCTTTGTTCTATACTATTATCTGCATTCTCATAGCACCCTGGCATTTGACTTTTAAGCTTGTGTGAGTGCATTTATCCTACTACCTACCTACCTATATATATATATATATATATATATATATATATATATATATATATATATACTACTGTGTGTATATATATTTATATTTATACTGTGTATATATATATATTATATATACACAAACACACACACCCTTTTGCAGTCAAATACCTGAAAACATAGCAGAAAAAATTCTATGTGTTGTTCATTATATATTTATATATACACACACATGTATATATATATATATATATATATATATATATATATATATATATATATATATATATATATATGTATGTACCTATACCTATATATATATATATATATATATATATATATATATATAAACACACACACACACATATATATATATATATATATATATATATATATACCACAATCCAACTCTTTAAGTGTTTCTGGTTTCACTTGTGCGCAAACTTTTAACTTTCAACTTGGAATACATGCGCTACCCTACTTATTCGAAAAGTTAACTTCTAGCAAAGTTAGCGCTCGAGCAAGAACGCTAATAGCGCGCCACTTGTAATCTACCCCTTAATGTTTTTACCTTCAAAAATATAAAGAAAATTCTAAACCAAGAAAATGCTTTCTCATTCTTCAGAATCAATATTCCAATATTCATTTTCTAATAGCTACAGGTATACATTGTCTTTCCCATAGCTATTTGAGAAGATGTGTCCTTCATATTGTGCATTATTTCTATTCCACACCACTGAAGTTCCTGGGGCAAAATTCTATCCAATAAATTGATGCCAGCTGGCCAGCGTGCTATAATTTTCATTGCTCATCATGGCAAGTGTACGACATGCTGTGAGTTTTATAAAATCCTGGGTCACTAGTATTAACAGAACATGTTTTAACAATTTCACATTTTGTTTTTTTTTTCTATTATTTTATTGATTTGGTCGTATTGTGAGATTAAATAAAGATCTAGTTGAAATGAAAAATCTTTTACATTGTATGGGGCAAATAAAAAAATGTTATATGCAACTCTGCACAGTTATAGAGAATTGTATAAGTGTTAAACGTCAAACATTTGTACACTTTGTTATATTGAAATATGTGAAAATTAAAATGAATTTAATTTTAACTTTATATTATTGATTTACAATAATAATATATCATTTTGATGTTGGTTAATTAACTACATATAAATCAATTAAGTTACACTAAACACATATACATACAAACACAGACACATACACAGATACTGTACATGCATATAGACACTCACACATGCATACAAACTTACACACATAAATACATACACACATACATGCATATATACATATATATATATACACACTCATCCTCCTTAACACTCATGTGTGTATATATATATATATATATATATATATATATATATATATATATATATATATATATATATATATATATATATATAAACACATGCATATACACATATATATTTATGTGTATATGTATGTGTTTATATATATATATATATATATAAATATATACACATATATATATACACTCATACTCCTTAACACACATGTGTGTGTATATATATATATATATATATATATATATATATAAACACATACATATACACATGCACACAGATACATACATACATATATATATATATATATATATACACACTCATACTCCTTAACACACATGTGTGTGTATATATATATATATATATATATATAAACACATACATATACACATGCACACAGATACATACATAGATGTATACACTTACACACATAAATATATACACATACATATACAAATGCATACACACTCATAAATACAGATATATAACAACATAATTTTGTCACATGTATGTATACATACACACACACACACACACACAAATACATATATATACAGACAAGCACACATACTGTACATACACTTACACACATAATTAAATGCACACATATATGAAAACACTAAATCCTACATTTAGTTAACTGCACATGCATACGTATAGATTTGAAATATTGTGATTTACATAAGTAAAAATATATAGGCCAGACTACAAGTGGAACAGCATTTAACGCTCCAGCGCTAACATCGCTAGAATCTGGCTGGGGCAACTGTGCTTTGTCATGGTACTAAAAATGAGTGAGGAGCGCCAAAAGGTATGTAAAGTATATAATTATGTATTAAATGTAAAAGATACACATTCCAATATGTGAATAAAAATGATAATAAAATCACAATTATTGATAAAATCACAGTCAATCGATTACTAAACAAAGCTAAAAACAAGATATAAGGTGCACCTTAAAAAGGGAAAAAAAGGTTAAGTATTTGAATGTCTGATTCCTGTCGTTCAGTAAAAAAGTCACATCAAAGAATATCCAAATGTTTATGTGTTCCAGTGTTGTGGTGCTCCGGTGTGTAGTGGGGAAGACTCCAATACCAAAAAAATCAAAAAATAGGGAATAGTGACCCTAGAACTTAACAAATGTGTCCAACAAGTGAAAAAATGTGAAAAAATGAACGAGATGTGATAAAAATATCAATTAGTGAAAAATGAATCCAAAAATGAAAAAAATAAAAAATTGAAAAAATAAAAAATGGAAAAAATAAGTATCAAAGTGAATAAAACAACAAAGGGGTCGATCCGATATAAAGCGTCGCCCGCAAAAGCCGGCGACGCCAATATTTGCGCGGATTTGGTATCACATATATGGCGTAACCTAGAAGTTACGAGCGTATATTTCTGCCGTCGCCCGCAGTTTTTTGGGCCATAGGCAGGTATACCAAACCCGCGCAGTTTGGTATCCAATATGCAGCGTAAGGACTCGCCACAAAAAGCAGCCGTAAGAAGCCTTACGCTGACTATTGGAGCCCCGTAACTCCCTAAACTAACTAGAAAATAAACCTAACACCAAACGCATGCGCAATGTCTATCTCCCTGTCAACCGCGATCTGCTAAAATAAACCTAACACCTAACGCATGCGCAATGTCTATCTACCTGTCAACCGCGATCCCCCCCCCCCGAAATCCCTAATAAAGTTATTACCCCCTAAACCGCCGCTCCCGGACCCCGCCGCCATCTACATAAACTAACCCCCTACTGTGAGCCTCTAAAACCGCCGCCATCTACCTTATCTATCCCCTAATCTGACCCCTTACACCGCCGCCACCTATATAAAAATGATTAACCCCTAATGTAAGCCCCTTACACCGCCGCCATCTCTATTAAAATGATTAACCCCTAATTTAATCTACCTACCCCGCCGCCAGCTATATTATCTATATTAACCCTAAGTATATTATAGTTAATATAGGTATTACATTATATATATTAACTATATTAACCCTAATTATATTAGGGTTAATATAGTTAATATAGTTACTATAGTATTTATATTAACTATATTAACTCTATCTAACCCTAACTAAATTTATATTAAATTAATCTAATTCATTTATAAACTAAAATGTTCCTATTTAAATCTAAATACTTACCTATAAAATAAACCCTAAGATGGCGTCCGCCGAATTCCGATTGGCTGATAGGATTCTATCAGCCAATCGGAATTAAGTTAAAAAAATCTGATTGGCTGATTGAATCAGCCAATCAGATTCAAGTTCAATCCGATTGGCTGATCCAATCAGCCAATCAGATTGAGCTCGCATTCTATTGGCTGTTCCGATCAGCCAATAGAATGCGAGCTCAATCTGATTGGCTGATTGGATCAGCCAATCGGATTGAACTTGAATCTGATTGGCTGATTGAATCAGCCAATCAGATTTTTTTAACTTAATTCCGATTGGCTGATAGAATCCTATCAGCCAATCGGAATTCGGTGGACGCCATCTTGGATGACGTCATTTAAAGGTACATCATTCCAAGTTCAGCAGTCGGCCGGGATGGATGCTCCGCGGCGGCGGAGCGAAGAAAGAAGATTGAAGATGCCGCCGGAAGAATGAAGACTTTGCTGCCGCTTGGAGGAAGACGTCGCCGGAGGAAGAATTCTTCTTTGCCGCTTGGAGGAAGACATCGCCGGAGGAAGAATTCTTCTTTGCCGCTTGGAGGAAGACATCGCCCGGATCGGATCAGGAGTTCGGCCCGGTGTGGTGAAGACAAGGTAGGGAGATCTTCAGGGGGGTAGTGTTAGGCTTTTTTAAGGGGGGTTTGGGTGGGTTTAGAATAGGGGTATGTGGGTGGTGGGTTGTAATGGGGGGGGGTATTGTATTTCTTGTATGCAAAAGAGCTGAATTCTTTGGGGCATGCCCCCACAAAAGGCCCTTTTAAGGGCTGGTAAGGTAAAGAGCTTTGAAATTTGTTGAATTTAGAATAGGGCAGGGAATTTTTTTTATTTTGGGGGTTTATTATTTTATTAGGGGGCTTAGAATAGGTGTAATTAGCTTAAATATCTTGTAATCTTTTTTTTATTTTTTGTAATTTAGTGTTTTGTTTTTTTTGTAATTTAGTTTAGTTAATTTAATTGTATTTTTAGATAGATGTTAGTAGTTTATTAAATTTATTGATAGTGTAGGTGTATTTGTAACTTAGGTTAGGATTTATTTTACAGGTAATTGGGTAATTATTTTAACTAGGTAGATATTAAATAGTTAATAACTATTTAATATCTATTATACCTAGTTAAAATAATTAACAATTTACCTGTAAAATAAATATTAACCCTAACATATCTACAATGTAATTATTAATTATATTGTAGCTATCTTAGGGTTTATTTTATAGGTAAGTATTTAGATTTAAATAGGAACATTTTAGTTTATAAATGAATTAGATTAATTTAATATAAATTTAGTTAGGGTTAGATAGAGTTAATATAGTTAATATAAATACTATAGTAACTATATTAACTATATTAACCCTAATATAATTAGGGTTAATATAGTTAATATATATAATGTAATACCTATATTAACTATAATATACTTAGGGTTAATATAGATAATATAGCTGGCGGCGGGGTAGGTAGATTAAATTAGGGGTTAATCATTTTAATAGAGATGGCGGCGGTGTAAGGGGCTTACATTAGGGGTTAATCATTTTAATATAGATGGCGGCGGTGTTAGGGGCTCACTTTAGGGGGTTATAGATATAATATAGCTGGCGGCGGGGTACGGGAGCGGCGGTTTAGGGGTTAATAGCATTTTTATTGTTAGGCTAGTGAGGGGGGATAGCAGATAGAGGGTTAGACAGTGCGGGCTATGTTAGGGAGGCGTGTTAGACAGTGCGGGCTATGTTAGGGAGGCGTGTTAGACAGTGCGGGCTATGTTAGGGAGGCGTGTTAGACAGTGCGGGTGTTTTAGACTTTAGTCAGGTTTTATAGGCGCCGGCAGATTCTAACGTGGCGCAAGTCACTGGCGACGCCAGAAATTTGTACTTACGCAGATTTCTGGACATCGCTGGTTTGTGAGACTTACGGCACGTTAGCATCTGACGGCGACCTATATGGGATGGCTCGAGTTGCGAGCTGAAACTGCGGGCGACGCCGGTTCCCTCGCTTGCGCCGCAAACTGCGATCGATATCGGATCGCGCCCCAGATATGAGAAATATCCTTATAGAATCTCTTCTCTGTTTTGTGTAGAATCTTCTATAGTGTTGAATAAAAGAGTCTTTCTAGTAACCTGTACAGACATATCACAATAGTGCAATAGTGCTAAAATTCTTATAGAACTATAACTGTGTGCTTTGTCATTGGCTGTAGCCCCAGATATTGTGTGCATTCCAACAATATTGAACTTAAAGGGACATAAAACCCACATTTTTTTCTTTCATGACTCAGATACAACATACAATTTTAAACAACTTTCTAATGCACTTCTATTATCACATTGTCTTCGTTTTCTGGTTATCCTTTGTTGAAAAGCAGAAGGGTAACTTCAGCAGTGTGCACATGTCTGCAGCACTATATGGAACAGTTTTGCAACAATGTTATACATCAGCAAGAGCACAAGACGGCAGCACTATTTCCTGTTATGTAGTGCACCAGACATGTGCACGCTACCTATCTAGATATATCTTCAACAAAGAATAAAGAGAGAAGGAAGCAAATTTGGTAATATAAGTAAAATGGAAATATTTTTAAAATGATGTTCTCCATCTGAATCATGAAAGAATAATATTGGATTTTCATTTAAAAGGCTACATCATTAACTGGCAATGAGAGTTGATGGCAAATTACTTTAAACTGATAACATTTACCATTAACATGACTGCTTTTTTTTAGCTCAGATCTCTGGTTAATTTTATAAATGTGCCCCAAATGCTCCCAAAATATTGTCTAGTATATTTCATTAAAAAATAAAGATGGCAGCATCTTTATTTTTTAACAAAATTACTGCACTAGGCAGTATTTTGGGACTAAAGTTGGTGGGAGTGGGGTGTTAGAAAAAAAAATGGCACTGAAAAATTCCTTTACATTGCGGTCTATGGAAATGTGTGTTCCCAGTAAATATATTTGCATATGCACATATTAAAACATAAATATATAAGTATATAAGCATATAAATATATATTTAAGTTTGCTGCCCATCGCGGCACTACTTACCTCCTTTGCTGCGCGATGTTCTGATGCAGTCTCTGACGACATCAGAATGAGGCTCTCATAGGAGCCTACGGAAGCGTAGTGCTTCCAAGCAATTGCTGAAAAATGGTAATAACAGCGCACATTAGCGTGCACTGGTATTACACAGTGGAGCGCTAATATCGCTTTTATGAAACCGATATTTAGCACTCCACTTGTAATCTGGCCCTCTGTCTATAAAGCAACTATCCCAAAATCTTCCTCATGCTCTCTCAGATCCCTAGAATATTGTGAAAATTATCTACAAACTGAAATATGCAAGCATTTATATATACATAGATAAAATCATGCATATCTATTTATATCAGCAAGTTACTTAAAAAAAAAAATATATAATAACCCCGCAGAACAGCAGATGCTTATCAAAGAAAATACTGAGTTAGCTAAAAAAACTCTTTTGCTTTTAATGTTACTGAATTCTATATCAGATTGACATAACTATGTTTTAATTTTTTATAGGAAACTTTCATTTCATTTTCGGATTGCACTGTAAAAAAAAAGGTTCTCGGTTAGATTACACAATGCAGTAACAAATAAAGGGCACACATATAAATAACCAAGCCTGACTTTTTGTTTAATGTCCAAGATGATTGGAACAGATTGTATCATGAACTGTGTTGCCTTTGGCTAATTAAATAGCACTCCCCACTTACCATAAAGCATATTCTTATTAAAACAAGTATCCATATTCACTCTGTTGGATAAATTACTTCCAAAGTAAGTGCCATAAACGCCATTATATTTCTTCTTTAGAAGTGGATCAGGTCCAAACAGACAATCAAAGGATTTCACTGGGATTATTTTAGATTAGAAAACTAAGGGAGATTTAAACAGTGACAAGATCATAAAGGATGAATTAGCAGTTACATACCAAACAAAGTGCTTTGGATGTATGATTGCTTATTCAAATGTAAAAATGTACTCCTTCTGCATTAACCTTAGCCGAGCGAGAAATCTGTTTATGTAGAAATAAAAGTGTCAAGCCTAAATGTGTTCTTCTCTATCAGTCATATAAAATATTTCTCAAAGGCGCTTCATCGGTATGGAGCGTTTTTAAAAATCTACAACGCCATTTCAAGCAACAATATATATATATATAATGATTTATCATATAAGTAAACATTTATTTCCTTTTTTTATGGATATATTATCTAATAAATATATATTTTTATATCATGTAGCATTAAAAAATACTTTGACACTATTAGTTTGATGTGAATCTTTCTTGCTGCAGGTCCTTAAATCTTTCAGAAGCTGTCAGCAATGTTTGAAATCAATTTCAAAATACACCAACATGCACTTACAGGTCCTTTACTTTATAATAGAACCAAAAATCCATTTGCAAAAGCATTATTTAAAAAGGGATAATGTTATATAAAAATTACCAAAGGAGAATGTCTTTAAAATAAAAACAAAAACTTTGTCTAAAGATAACTTGATATACAAAGTAAACAGCTTTTTAGCTTTCTTTGTCTAAATAATTTATCCTTAAGGCACCATTTTGAAGTTTTAAGAAATGTATATGGTATGTGAAATAATAAAAAGAGCAGCATTTGCCAAGTCCAAAAAGAATAAAAATATGCTGACAAAGAGCAGGTGTTTACATCTCGAACACGCTGTACAACTATTCAAACAAAGTTTGGATTAGTCTGGTTTTGAATAGAAGGTTGCTTATCCAACCATTGAGTGATACATAAAACATTGGTTTGAATGCGTCGTCTAGAATTTTCAGACATCTGGGAAAATTGGATATTGTTTGGGTTCTTAAAGGGCCGTGGAAGTTAAAATTAAACTCATTATGCAGGTGCTCCCAGCTTCTGCTCCTCAATATAATCTGCCCGTGCTTAACCCTCAAACTAGCACAAATAACAGGATAGAAACAGACACACCTGAACCAGTTCCCTGCTTCAGGTGTGTTCTATCCAAAGCTCAAAGTTCATAGGAAGGCAAATACATACAGAAATTAGGTTGATAAACAATTGGTATCAGATAGCTGTGTGCAACCTGTCAGCAAAGTGCTGTGAGACATCCAAGAAAAAAAACTTTCCTCGTGACCAAGTCGTTTCTTGTAAAACATAACTTTTATTAAAAGTATAAAGTAAAATTCTCAGACCTTGAACTTGTCAAAGAAGTACTGTGTACTGGTTTTAAATACCTCCGACCCCCATGATGCGTCACCATCATGGGGGTCGGAAGTATTTAAAACCAGTACACAGTACTTCTTTGTGATTTTAAAAACGCTTACTAAGATAGATACCCCAACTGTTCCCTGCTATTCCGTATCTGCATTCCTCTGCTCATATCTGAAGCTCAATTTTTTTGGTTGGTGATGTTTCACTTAATAACCAATAGTAACGCGGCCCTCTTGGTATTTTGTATTGTTGCCAACATGACCCTCTGATGTATTGCACATGTGCATCCCCCTGATCTGCCTAGCCGACTCTGTGTGCATTCATGTTTAACGCATGTGCAATAGGCATTAAGTGGAATCTCAGCTCTATGCAATCCCAGCTCTACGCAGAGAGCGAAGGTTTGCACATGCACACACTTTACATACTCAGGAACTCACTTGCATATCTATATATCTATCTATCTATCTATCTATCTATCTATCTATCTATCTATCTATCTATCTATCTATCTATCCAGTCTGGAATGAAGAAAGGCACTCACCGGATCTTAACAGTGCAAAATAATTTAATAGCAAAAACTGTGACGTTTTGGGGTCCTCCCTGTCTTTGTCACAGTTTTTGCAAATTTTAGAGCTTCATGTATTAAGTAGCGAATGCTGCCATGCGAGCCTGCTTTCCACAATGTAAGAAGCACCGTTTATATGACTGATGTTTCTTACCATCTCCGAAGGTTGCCATATTGCTGCTTTAATATGAAAAATACATAAATAAGGGTCCTTACAATGGAACATTATTCAAACATTTCTTTAGTAAGCCCTGAACATATGAATTTTATGTTTCCTCCCTTAAAGCGGCAATATGGCAACCCTACATCTCCGCCACCTCTAAGATGGCAGAAAGAAATTACCCTGCACATGTTCCTTCAGGGTGATTGACAGACCAATCACGTGAGAGTAGGGGGCAGCATTACGCATTCAAGTGAGTGTGTAATTATGCATACTGGCTGGGGATGTACAGAAGTTGCTTCGTACATAGAGCCCTTAGTGTCCGTTTAACAATATAGATATCTGTTTTGCATATTCTATGTAAAGTATTTGAACTTGATATATCAGTTTCTTCAGATGGTTTTATTAAATTTGGCAAATTAAATTTGGCAAAAACACAAAATGTCTCATATCCAGTGGGTATTAAAAATAATCACACACCCCCCCCCCTTGAAAATAATCACATTTTGTTTTGTCTTTGCAGCCTAAAATAAAGACAGACTTTGTTTATTGAGTTGTAATAATTTAGTGCAACTTATAACATCCAAGTGAAAGATATAACACCAATATGTCAGGCAAAAATAAAGACAATTCAAAAACAGAATCACAGAGTTAAAAAAAAGGATCACTCCTTCCTAAAATTATTTGTTAACTCCATCAGGTGTAGCTAATCACCTTCTCAATGGTACACACAAAGCCGTTTGACCTTAAACTGTAATCAGCTGCGGGCATATTGATTAGCTCAGCATGGAGAATCTCAGTCCCTGGTAGTGCAACTGAAGCAAACAATCAACTATGTGTGGCAAGGCACTGTCAAAAGATCTCCGGGATAATGTTGTGGACAGGCACAAGTCCGGAGATGGATACAAGAAAATATCAAAAGCTTTATCAATGCCTAGAAGCACAGTGAAGTCTATTATTAAGAAGTGGAAGGTATTTAGTATAACACAGACCCTCTCTGGATCAGGACGTTGCCTTAAACTGGATGAAAGAGCCAGGAGGAAACTGATCAGAGAGGTTACCAAGAGACCCACAGCAACTCTGAAGCAGTTGCAGGAATTTATGACAAAGAATGGTCATTGTGTGCATGTGAAAACAATATTTCAAATTTTCTACAAATGTGGCTTGTATGGGAGGGTTGCAAGAAAAAAGCCACTCCTCAAGAAAGGCCACATGCATTCACGACTGAACTTTGCCATAACATTCTGAGGCCATATAGAAAAAGGTGTTATGGTCAGATGAGACTAAAATTGAATAATTTGGCCTCAACACCAAACAATATGTCTGGAGGAATTCCAATACAGCTCACCATCCAAATAACACCATCCTTACAGTAAAGCAAGGAGGTGATCATATCCTGTTATGGGGTTGTTTCTCTGCAGCAGGCACTGGAGCACATGTTAGGATAGAAGGAATAATGAATGGTGCAAAATACCATCAAATTGTTGAGGAAAATCTGCTGCCCTCTGCCAGGAAGTTGTCAATGGGAATAAAGTTTACCTTCCAACATGACATTGATCGAATGCACACAGCAAAAATGACCACACAGTGGTTGAAGGAGAAAAAGGGGAATGTCCTTGCATGGCCTAGCCAGAGACCCAACTTAAACTCTATTGAATATCTGTGGCATGACTTGAAGACTGCAGTCTACAAACGGGCCCCATCAAATGTAACGGTACTGAAGCAGTTCTGCAAAGTCTAGATGTGCAAAGTTAGTAGAGACATATCCCAACAGACTAAAGGTTGTAATTAAAGCAAAAGGTGGTTCAACAAATGTGATTATTTTCAAGGGGGGTGATTATTTTCAATACCCACTTTAAGTCCATTTATTGATGAGCAAGTGGTACTCAATGCTATGTTTTAGCTCATTACAAATATGAAACTTTGAAACTAAATTTTCACTTTAAAGGTTTATCTTGAATTAGAGCATAACGACTCTAAATCTTTAAAGGGACAGTAAGCACGTTGTGGTTGTAATATAAATGCCAAATTATGCACAGTAGAACAACATTGCAATATACTTTCATCATCTATTTTGTCCCCTTTTCCTATAATTTAAGTCTGAAAATGGTTGATGCTTCCAGTCCTAAGAACTGAAAGAGCCCATGGTAGTTTCACAAGTCTAAGAGCTTAAGTAGTGTTATTTTTTCACAATCAAATTTAAACACCAAATAAAAATAAAATAAAACAAAATTATATACAAATTAAGTCCAAATTCCCCAAAAAGTGCCATGAGTTAGTGCCGGCACTACAGTCTCAATAATAGTCACATTGTTCAGGTTATTAGCCCGTAAAAACAATGTGTCCAATGTAGTGTCCAAGTAAATCCAGTGTAGGAAGCAGCTACAGCCTTGAGAAAGACCTTTTGGGGCCAATTTATTAAATGTCTGTCTGACAGACATCGCTGAATGCGGAGAGCAATACGCTCTTCGCATTCAGCATTGCACCAGCAGCTCTTGCGAACTGCTGGTGCAACATTGCCCCCTGCAGATTCGCGGCCAATCGGCCACTAGCAGGGGGTGTCAATCAACCCGATCGTATTCGATCGGGTTGAATTGCGGCAATGTCTGTCTGCCTCCTTAGAGTAAGCGGACAGGTTATGGAGCAGCGGTCTTAAGATCGCTGCTTCATAACTGGTGTTTCTGATGAGCCTGGAGGCTCGCCAGAAACACGGGCCGTCAAGCTCCATACGGAACTTGATAGATAGGCCCCTTCAAGTCAAAATGCTTTGGCTATTGGGCTATACGGTGGGATTAATTCCATTAGAGTATCCTTTGCAGATTGCACTGTGCACTATTTTTTGTATCTTTTTTCCCTTACAGGTGTGCCGGGACGAACTCATTGTACTTTTTTGGGGATTTCGACTTTATTTGTACATAATGTTGTGTTTTATTTTATTTTAACTTGATATTTAAATTGGATTGTAGATAAATAACAGTACTTTAGGCTCTTTTGCACATCCTATATTATTCTAGATAACCTTTACACTCCTTTTGGGTAGAGGAGTTTTAGGTTTTGTTTGTACTATACATTAACATTCTCTAGCAGGGATAATTGATCATTCATGAGCTTCACAAGGCTAACCATGACAGATATCTATTCTTAAAGGGCTATTAAAGTAAAACAAATGATATGATCTAAATCGTGTAACTAGTGCTGCTGATTGTATTAGCAGCTAGCTCCCAATAATGCATTGCTGCTCTTAAGCTTATCTAGGTATGCTTTTCAACAGAGGTTGCGAAAAGAATAAGACAAATCCTATAATAGAAGTAACTTGGAAAGTTGTTTACAAATGCATGCTTTCTTTGAATCATGAAAGTTTAATTTTGACTTTATTGTCTCGTTAAATTGACCTTCAAGTGTCAGTTGTGCACTTCTTACAAATGCTCATTGACTTATATAAATGTTTTTCAGAATTAGAAACGAATATCTATCAGCCAATGAGAATTAGCAGGAAGGACCTATCAACCAATAAGCATTAGAAGTAAATAACTATCAACCAATGTACATTAGCAGGAAGTACCTTTCAACCAATGAACATTAGCAGGCAGGAAGTATCTATCAACCAATGAACATTAGCGGGACGTACATATCAATCAATGAACATTAGCAGGAAGTACCTATCAACCAATGGACATTAGCATGAACTACCTATCAACCAATGAACATGAGTGGGAAGTACTTATTAAGATAATAAGCATTTGCAGGCAGCGCATATCAGCAAATGAGTATTTGTAGGGCGAACTAATACAGTTTTATTGGTTTCAATTTCCAGGTTTTACTTCACTTTGTTTCATGGAAAAATGATATATAGAATATTTAGATACTACACATCCTATTAAGTGAGAAATATAATTTTTTTGAAAGTGTAAAATTATTATAATTATTTATAAAAATAACCTTGATTATTAATAACAAGAACCATGTATTTACCTTGCTTTGGTTAAGAATATGATAAACAAACCAAAATTGTTTGTGGTTTGTGAGATCATAAATGTTGAAAATAGTGAGGATCATTTTTGCAACGGATACATTTCATTCTAGCCAAAACCGTAGCGAGATAATACACTCACAGAGCACATTAAATACTTTGAAATGTTCTGAGACTTTATGTCTAAGTTATTATCAAGACAAAAAAAGCTTTTGGGGTTTTAACAGTTTAGATCAAGCAGACGCCTGTTCATAAAAGAGAGAGAATTAAAAGTAATTGAGTAAATGTTAATATTATATAGTGCGAAACTAATTACAGTATTGTATTGCATTATGGAGATTTTAAAAAAGAAAAGATACTTGGCTCAAAATTTGCTAAAAAAGTGTTTTTTCATCTTCTAAGAAAACCACTTAATTCAGTAGACATATCTGGCATTCAGTAGAAGTAAAGATAATAACTAAACACACAAAACAAATATCCCCAAACAGTAAATATACTTTGATTTCTGTATAACAAATCCAGTCCATGCAAGCTACTCATGAAATAATTATTCCAGGTAGGATTAAAATTACTAGCCAGGGTGTGTACACTGTATTAAATTAATAAACAAACACAAATGACTTAATAACGTCAGTGGGTTACTTTGTTTTATTTTATTGAATTTTAATTAAAGGGATATTAAACCCACATTTTTTATTTCATGGTTCAGATAAAGCAGCAATTTTAAGCAACGTTCTTATTTACTCCTTTTATGAATTTTTCTTACTTCGTTCTCTTTGTATCTTTATTTGAAAATGCAGCAATGTAAGCTTTGGAGGCGGCCCATTTTTGGTTTAGCACTCTGGGTAGCGCTTGCTGATTGGTATCAAAGGTGAAAGGAGTGGAGAGCATTTACATTAGTTTTTACAACAACAAATGTACATGTTAACAAATATTCAGTACAGGTGGCCCTCCTTTTACAACGGTTCAATTTACACCGTTTCAGAATAACAACTTTTTTTCCAGTCATGTGACTGCTATTGAAAAACATTGAGAAGCAGTGCATTTATTAAAATAGCCAGTAGGTGGAGCTGTCTGCTTGTGTTGCAGCAAAGCCAAGGAAGCTGAAATAAATCAGTTTAACCAGACCTGAGCTATCGAGCAGATTTCAAAGGAACAAGATCTTCCTGTATATAAATCGGTCCAGATTGGAATGCATAGAAAGAACTGTTTGCAGAAAAATGCAAGTGAAGTCTGTGTTGTGTGATTATTTTATTAGGTTTGTAATGATGTTTAGCAAATGTTTTTGTTCATGTAACTTAGTTTGATTATATATTCTGTGTTGTGTGATTATTGTATTAGGTTTATAATGCTGTTTAGCATTTAAAGTCTTCATTTCAAAGCTTTAAAAATAATCTATTAGGTGTTACTTATGACAATTTTGAGAGGGTCCTGGAACCTATCTCCCTCACTTCCCATTGACTTACATTATAAACTGGGTTTCAATTTACAACGGTTTCGATTTACAACCATTCCTTCTGGAACCTAACCCCGGCGTAAACTGAGGGCTACCTGTATTTGGTTCCTTTTAAACAAACCAAATAGTGCAGCACACGAATATTATGAAAAACAAATTATTCAGTGCTGCTTAAGTATCGTACTTACCATGAAAGGGACACCAACCAGTAAATAGATGCTATATATAATGATGGTTAAATTCTTCTAGATATAATTATGTATTTTAAGCAAGTATTAGCTTGAGACTAGTATGTAGATGTATTTTTTAAACTAAATTAGTTGTTTAAAGGGATATAAAACACAATTTTTTTCTTTCATGATTTAGATAGAGCAATTTTAAGCAACTTTCTAATGTACTCCTTTTATACATTTTTCTTTGTTCACTTGGTATCTTTATTTGAAAAGTAGGAATATACCGGCCTAGTTTTGGTTCAGCACCTGGGTAGCCCTTGGTGATTGGTGGCTAAATGTTGCTACAAGTCAGCAAGTGCTACCCAGGTGCTAAATCAAAAATGGGCCGGCTCCTATTCTTATAGTCCTGCTTTTTCAAATAAAGATAGCAAGAGAACGAAGAGAAATTGATAATAGGAGTCAATTAGAAAAGTTGCTTAAAGTGACATGCTCCTAAAAAGGGGTGGCTATTCTTTTGGGGGAAAAATAACTTATGATAAGCTACTTACAATAGTTGATCCCGATAGCAGATATATAATATTAAAACTGAAACTTGCAAATTCAATTTATACAATATGCAATGTATATGCACCCAATATAATTAATCTTGACTTTTGGGATTCCCTCCAGGATCAAATATTGCAGATAGCAGAAGGTCACGTAATCTTAGCGAGTGACTTTTTAATATGGCTCCTCGTTATCCCTTGGATAGACTAAGAAGAAGGGTAGCTCAAAAGAAAACTAAAAAAGATAATCTAGAAACAAAACTATTTAAAGCTATTTTTCAAAATCTTGCAGTTAGAGGGCACAGAACCCGGATTCCAAGAATTACACTTGTTACTCAAAAGTATTTAAATTGATGTCAAGAATTGACCTTATGCTAATAAATGATAGTCTTTATCAAACTGGCGTTAAAGCTTTGATCTCGGAAATTTGTATTTCGGACCATGCCCCTGTAATGCTTGATGTTCCACTGGAAAATGCTCATCCACGTAGAGCACGCTTTTTCTATCCAAAATATCTGAATAATAATCCGAAATTTAGAAATTGGCTAGAAAACAAAACGGATGAATTTTTTCAATTTAATATAGGATCAGTCCCCAATTTTTTGATTATTTGGGAATCTGTGAAAGCGTTGTTAAGAGGAGAAATAATTGCCTATATGGCAAAAGCTAAGCGAGAATCTCGATTAAAGGAGAATCAGGCAATAGCTGCAGTAATCAATGCATATAATAGATATCTAAACTCTCCATCGAAGGATAACTGGATTAGATATAATAACGCAAAAAAAGAACGAGATAGCCTCTTATGCAATACGTTCAGATTTAAAATACCAAGCAAAACTATATAAATTCGGCAATAAATCAGGTAGATTATTATCTAGATTAGTAAAAAAATTCTAAACAATCTTCAACAATTGAATCAATACAGGTTAACAACAACCAAATAAGTGCTCCTGAAGAAATCTCTGAATCTTTTTATCAATATTATAAAACAATTTATTCATCCTCATCCATGGATAAGACCACTAGTGAAAAATTCTGAAAAGATATACATATCACGAAATCTAGCTGTGAATTTAATCATAAATTAAACTCGCCCATATCAGAACTTGAAGTAACACAAGCTATTCAAGCACTGAAACTGAAGAAAGCTCAAGGCCAGGACGCGTTGCCAGATGATTTCTACAAGAATCTGGCACCATCACTCATTCCTCACTTAACTAAACTCGTCAATCATTATTATAGTGAGGTTGGTCAAATTCCAGCTAACTTTGTAGCATCATATACAATTCTCATACTTAAATCTGGAAAAAATCCATGTAATAGAGACTCTTACAGGCCCATTGCCCTTCTAAATACCGACTATAAGATATTTGCATCAATTCTAGCTAAAAGATTACAGGAAGGGTTATCGGAAGTTATCCACAGAGATCAGGTGGGTTTTCTCCTCAACCGTAGCTCAACAGCTAAAATCAGACAATTGCTTCTACTTATCGACTATTTTAAGAATACTGAGTCAAGTTTCTTGAAAGACCATCCAGATGCCGCAGTCTTAGCAATTGATGCCAAAAAAGCGTTTGACCGTGTCAGCCATGATTATTTGCTAGACACGGTACAACGATTTGGACTTGGTAATAACTTTCTTAACTTAGTGAAAAACATGTGCACATAGTCCTCCACTAACTTAACAATGGTCAAGAATCAAAAGCAATTAGACTGGAAAAGGGCACTCGACAAGGATGCCCACTCTCACCTCTACTATTTAATCTTGCAATTGAACCGTTAGCTGTGAAAATTAGACAACAGATCAAAGGCATAAAAATCTACAAAAAAGAGGTGAAGGTGGCCCTATACGCAGATGATCTACACCTCTAATACCTTCTTAAATATTCCAAAGCTTATGGTCATAATTGAACTATATAGCCAATGCTCAGGTTATAAAGTAAATAACTTAAAATCGGAATTGCTCTGGCTGAGGAAAACAAATGACTCATGGATAGATAATCCCTTCAAGACAGTCACTAGCTCTTTTAGGTATTTGGGAATTAATGTATCAGATAATTCTCAAGAGTGGTATGCTTTAAATATTTCTCCAACTCTCCTTCAAGCCATTAGTTATATGAAGAGCTGGCAGAATCTTCCTCTTTCGATATCAGGGCGTATAGCCCTTTTTTAAAATGGTGATCTTACCTAAAATTCTTTATATATTACAGAATCTACCTATTATGTTGAAGTCTTATGATATAAAAAAAATGTATACCGCATTTTGCCGTTTTATCTGGCAATAAAAAAAGCCCAGAATATCGCTTCAGAAACTATTTCTTCCTAGGCAATTCGCTGGTCTTGCTCTCTCCGATCTTTGTCTATATAATCTAGCCTTTTTAGGACGCATAGCAGCTGACTGGATTTTGGAGGCAGACCATTTCACGGATAATGAGTTAGAGCTTAATATGATATACCCATTATCGCCAGCATCTCTTTTGCATGTTCCTTCACAATTAATTCCTAAACAGGTGAAAAAGATTAAAACAATTTATACGGTAATCCAGGCATGGAATAAGATCGGAATAAAAGTCGAAGTCAATACAAACATATCTAAATATCAAACATTTTTAGGAAATCCGGAATTTAAAGAAGGATCACAATCTCCATTATTGCAAAATTGGCATAGGCACGGGCTATACTTTATAACACAATTGCTTAATCCAGAGACAGGAAACATTAAATCTTTTGAAGAACTAAAACAAAAGCATGATTTGAATAATCATGATTTTTTTGCATACCTGCAAGCTAGACATTATGTCACTCAGCTAATCAGTAAATTTCCGTGGAGATGGTCATGAGGTAAGTTAGAAAACTGGCCAGTTCTGGTTTAAGCAGGTTTATTTTCTATCTCTCCTTGGTACTCTTATTTGGTCGTGCACAAGGGAAGAAACAATATAGAACAATTAGCTCATAAGTGGACAAACCTTATCTCAGTTAATATTGATCAAGAGAGGCATGTCTCGCACTCCGTAGCTTTGCTCCATGACACCACCATAGCTGAGACCTGGAGTGAATCCCATATAAAGTTAATACATTTAACTTATTACACTCCAGACAAAGGGTACAGATGGCATAATAGAAATTTTAACAGCTGTCCTAAGTGTAGTTTACCAGCAGCAGACATAATTCACATGATGTGGGCTTGCCCCAAGCTACAACAGTTTTGGAATAAAACAGAATTTTGGCTATTAAAAGTATTGAAAATAACTCCCCTTAAGCTTACAGGGCCAGACATTATTTTTTTGATAGGCAAGAACTCAGCTTTAAATTATGTGAAAATAGTAAACTTGACCATTCTTGCGGTTAGAAATCTGATATTTAAAAAATGGAAGAGCAGATCATCACCCTCAATAGTGGAGGTAAATAATTATCTTAAAAAACAATACTTAGTTGAGCAATTAGCAACAGACCTAAATTCAGAACGAGAAATAATTTGTTTTTTCAAAAAATGGTCGAAGTTTATTAAAATATTTCCACCTAATGAAATTGATAACTTAATATTTCCATTTAGAAACGCTGAAATCGTCTTGCTAGATATCTGGTAATTAGATGAAGTACTACAAATAAAAACACCTCATTCAATATTTTTTGTCATTTAACCCCCTTTTTTTTCCCCTTTCCTAAACAACCTCGGGGAGAATCTATAGATAAGCAATATTTACACTGTGAGATTTAAATTTTTTGTTGTCATTATCATAGAAATATAAAATTCCCAACAATGCACTTTATAAAGTTGAAAGAGAAGATAGCTCAGGACTAGCATTTAACTGATATATTTGGCATAATGTCTGTAAATTTCTGATTGTCCTGTATGAAATTAATACTATGTCACTTTTAGTAGAACATTGTTCTGTTTTCTTTTATTCTGATAAACAATTTGTTACTATTTTTGTTGTTGTTGCATTGTTTGTGTAAAATAAAATATATTAAAAAAAAAAATGACATGCTCCTGAATCATTAAAGAAACAAATTGGGTTTAATAAATACTGAATAAGTGCTTAGTTTTATTTTCTATAAAGTAATTGGTGCCGCCATGTTAAAACTTAGTTTTTCCCTTATCTCTCTTTTCTGTTGAGAACAAATAGGAAAAAATATAAAACAGTCATTAAAAGAGAGTGTGCAAACAAGGCATGCAAACAGGGTTTCCTCACAGCCATTCTTTGAACACTTTCTTTTAGTTATTGTTGGATATCTGTTCCTAATTGTTCTCAGCAGAAGAGACAGATATGGCAATACCTAGGTTTTAACATGATGGCATCCATTACTTTTATAAAGAAACCCAGTGGAATTGAGAAAAACAACACTTTTTATAATTAAATTATAGGAAAGGGGGACAATATAAATAACAAAAGTATATTGCAAAGTTTCTTTGCTGAAAATAATTAAACATTTTATATTGCAATCTCAAAGTGTTTAATGACCCTTTAATTGAAAGGAAAGCCATGCAAATAAAAAAGTCATGCAGATAAAAAAATAAATTCTATTTTAAAATGGTACAGTCTTTTTATATGCACACATTCTGATGCTTCTACTGAGCATGCGCTAGAGTTCACAGTGGATATATATTTATTTATATGAGTCTGTGATTCTCTGTCACATGATACAGGGACAGAGAGATGGAAGGGCATTTTTAAATGTGTCAGATAAAAATCTACTGCTTTTTTGAGATTGAGTGTTATTGCATTTTCTTGTTATTCTGCATTTGCTGATTATGCAATTCTACTGTATTTAATGGACACTGAACCCAAATTTTTTGCTTTCATGATTCAGATAGAACATGAAATTTTAGGCAACTTTCTAATTTACTCCTATTATCAAATTTTCATCATTCTCTTGGTATCTTTATTTGAAATGCAAGAGTGTAAGTTTAGATGCCGGACCATTTTTGGTGAACAACCTGGGTTGTTCTTGCTGATTGGTGGATAAATTCATCCACCAATAAAAAAGTGCTGTTCAGGGTACTGAACTAATAAAAAAGCTTAGATGCCTTCTTTTTCAAATAAAGATAGCAAGAGAACAAAGAAAAATTGATAATAGGAGTAAATTAGAAAGTTAAAGTTTAAAATTGCATGCTCTATCTGAATCATGAAAGAAAAAAATTGGGTTCAGTGTCCCTTTAACGTGGGGAAAAAGGAAATAGAGGGTGAAGGTATTTTGTATCATGTGATATTTGTGTGTCCTCTCCTGCTCCGGAGGAACTTATGTGAGGTACCTGAGACATCTAAGAGGAGCCCCTCAGTGTAATAAACAGTCTACAATTGCTATACAGTATATAGAAGAAATAACAGTTGCTTCCGTGTTAAAGGGACATGAAACCCAAAATTTTTCTTTCATGATTCAGACAGATCATGCGATTTTTAACTTCACAATTTACTTCCATTATCAATTTTACTTAATTCCATGATTCCAAGAGAATGAAGCACATTAGATGACACAAGTAAAATGGAAAGTTGTTTACATTTGTATGCTCTATCTGAATCCTAAAAGAACATTTTTGGGGCTTCATGTCCATTTAATTTTTTTGCTAGTTTTCTTACCACTTATTTTTCTAATCTGTTTGGTCACAGCATCTGCCCGGCTTCTGTATATAACCAAAAGTTCCAGACAGCAGGCTCTTAGTATCATTTTACTTTACATTAAGTGACATAATGTGAACATATCTCATAACATAATCCATGGAAAACTTTTCTGGCCAAGACTCATAGACAAAGTCCTTGTGCCCAAACTAAACCTTCCCCTCATTAATGACCTCTCAATAATGAGCTTTTAGAGTTATCTCACTTATCATCAGCACATACAGCTATATCCTTGTACAATGCATTTCATATCTGTCACCAGTGTGTTTTCTCTGAGTGCCCTTCTACATTATTGCCCATTAATGTGCTCACCTGTTTGTTAGTTACATTAGCGACTATGAATAGGACTGAGCAAAGTATCTTGTTGCTAGTTATCCAGTTTCTTTAGATTCCTCCAGCTGCTTCTGAACAATTTTCACATTTAAAGTGATGGTAAGCTTGATGGTAAGCTTTCCCATTTATAAAAACAGATCCGGAATGTTAGTGATATTTTATATAGAGTTTAATTCATCAGTTCTAAAGAAGTTGTTCTCTAACTTACTTTTTAATATAGATATGAAATTCAAATACCCCGTGCTCCACTGCCCACTTCAAAAGTCAGTTTTTCTGTGAGATAACGGATTGAATTGTTCTCCAATCAGTGCTCTAGCTACAACAAAAGTGTCATAAGGGGAGAGTGCTGATTGGACAACAATTCAAACCTTTAACTCACAGAAAAATGTACTTTTGAAGTTGGCCGGGGAGCGCTTGGTGTTTGAATTTCATATCTATATTAAAAAGTAAGTTATAGCGCATCTTCAGTACAACTGATGAATTATAAACTCCATCTAAAATATCACTAACATTCCAGATCTGTTTTTATAAATGTGAGAGTTTGCCATCACTTTAAGCATACAGTAGATTATATTTTATATCCACAAAATGAGATCAGTGTTTTTTTTTTTTTTGTTTTTCCTTTCTGTAAAGCTAAAAATAAATAATAAATTGTCAATTTGCTCTGATTTAATAAAACTCTACTAAGATAAACATATAAATATGCTTGGTTAAGTGAATGTTTTTGTTTAGTAGTTGTATGTTATATCTATTAGCTATGTCTAGTGTTTATAGATAATGGACTCATTATTCTAAAATAGTTGAGAACCTTCTGAAAGACAGTCTTTTAGTAAAATTCAGAATACATGTGAAAACCAAAAGAAAGATTCAGGGCTATCCATGAAGCAGAGGTTAAAGTTCACTTGGCGAGACATAATAACAAGCCTGCTAATATTTTATGGGCGTATTCCTGAACAGAAAGCTTAGTGTGAAGTCTCACTAGCCTGACATGGGGCCAAGCCCAGAGAAGAGTCAGGGTGGGCCATTGGAGTGTCACAGCTGACCATGGGTGGAGTTTAGACCACTAGACAGTACAACAGCAATGCTAAGTGGTCTGCGGGTGAGGTTGGGCATTTATAAGTGGGGTTTAGGTGGGCGTGTTGGAAATGGGACTAACTGGGAATATTCTACAAAATGCTGGACAGTTGTGACCTCTATTATAGGTCTATTGTTTATCAAAAATGTTGGCTTCCTTTATGAAATACCACAGACAATCATAGAAAGTGAAGCCACTTCCCAGAGCGAGTAAACTCCTACATTTTCTGCATGAATGTTCCTATATTCCTATAATATATACACAAGCCATTGTACCCTTTTCACTTGAGATCCTGTAGAACAGACATACCTTGCAAGTTTAATCCACCCTTCAGGTTCACCTTTACGGCTTTGTTGCTCTTCTCTTTTGAAAACAATCTACAGCATACATGTTAACAATCTAAACCAACCTATGACAGCTGAGGGACACGGTGTGACTCTCCAGTGTTTAGTTTTTTTCTAGACATGTGCATTTCGTTTCATTTCAGATGAATTTGCCAAATTCGGAGATTTAAATTGATTTGAATTTCTGAATTACCTTAGCAACGAAACTAAACTAATCCAAATGCATTTGTAATGAATAAATCCAAATTAGTCCTGATTTATTCATTATATTTGAATGGCCATGGACTAATCACAATTCAGTATGAAAATTAAATTGAATGAGATTTAGTGAGATAGAACAGTGAAATAACTCCATTTGTGTAACTTGGAACCATCTGAATCAACATAACACATGCCGAACTTACGAACTTACGAATCAAATCCGAAATGAATACATCTGAATTTATTCGAATCCGAAACAAATACATTTGAATGTATCCAAAATCGAATCGATCGGAAACTAAATTAGAAAAAAATCCGAATTAGTCCGAAACGAACCGAAACTAATTTTTCCACTGTGCACATGCCTAGTTTTTTCTGACCTTTTTTCTTCATCCAACTTAGCTCATCTATTTCTCCTCAACTGAAATGCACAAGGTCCTTCTTTTGTTTTCTGCAGGGATTTCCTCTCTGTGTGGATTAAATAAATATTTTTCTTGTTCTATGGGTATATTTATTATAAAAAATTAAAAAAGCACTTAAAGGGACACTGTATTGTAATTTTGATTCCCTGATAATGTATTCACAAAGACTTGTTATACCAACTACAGGATAATTACTGTCACCATTGCTCTGATGACTGTGACTATGTGATTCCACTCAAATTATAAATCTCAATAACCAACCAGGGTTGCCCTTAGGGCAGGGTGAGAGGAGCATCCGCCGAGGCCCTTTTCTTTGGGGGCCCTACACTTTTGTTATGTTCAGAGAAGGGTTTTCAGTTGTTTTAGGGGTGAGGGTATGAGAGGATGCAATGTATATCCTGTATTTAGTTTATGAAGATGTGTTTATGGTACCAGGAGATGTTATATATACTGTTTTTCTTTATATAGGTAACACTGAATGTTGGGACAGGGGTGGGCCATACAGGGGGCAGAGCATACAGGGGGAGAAGAATAAGAGTGCTAGGCTGTGAGGCCCGCAAATTTGTCTTGCCCAGGGCCCCGCAAATGCTAAGGGTGTCCCTGCCAGCAAGCAGTTCCTCATCCTCAACTTCCAAATGACCAAAGGAATCCAGTTCACAATGGAACAATACAGTATTGATCCTATCTCTGCTATGAAGATACAACTTCTAAGGCGACATTAAAATAAAGATGTATTATGGTGATTTTCATAAATATAGAAAAGTGACCAAAACATTCTTCAAAAATTGAAAAACAAAATTGTGGCCACGTTGAAAACAAATACTTGTCTTGTTAAAGAATTTCATTCTGGAAGTCAAGTGTGTTCTTTGACTTTGTCATTGAAAAGAAACAGTTCCTAACTGGCTACTGATTTGAAACAACTGAAAAGCCTTCTCTGAACATAACAAGACAACTTTATGATAATGAGAGGTTGTGGCAGGGAACTGCTTTTGTTGAGATAAAGACAAAGACAATTTAAACTTTACAGCAAACAATGTAAAATATGTTCAGAAAGCGAACAATTGAATATTTGGGGGTAGCATTATATTAACAAATGATGTTTGTATTTAGACATTGTTATACATTCATTTTTTTTATCCTCAGCCGTTGTAGAAATTGGAAAAGAAAATTGTTGCATCATTTTGGACAAACACATATAAATCTAATACTTTAAAAAGTTGTTCAACCCATAGAAATGCATCATTTGTACAAAATACAAATATATCAAACTAGATATTAACAAGTATAAATATGTTTAAAGGGACAGACTGCTCCAGAATTTGTATTGTTTAAAAAGATAGATAATCCCTTTATTACCAATACCCCAGTTTTGCAAAACCAACATGGTTATATTAATATACTTTTTACCTCTGTGATTACCTTGTATCTAAGCCGCTTGAAGTTCTTTTGACCGACTTGCATTTCAGCCAATCAGTGCTGACTCATAAGTAACTCCATGGGGGTGTGCACAATGGTATCTATATGGCTCACATGAACTAGCAATGTCTAGCTGTGAAAAACTGTCAAAATGCACTAAGATAAGAGGTGGCCTTCAAGGGCTTAGAAATTAGCATATGAGCCTACCTAGGTTTAGCTTTCAACAAAGAATACCAAAAGAACAAAGCATATTTGTAAATTGGAAAGTTGTTTAAAATAGCATACTGTATCTGAATTATGAAAGTTTAATTTTGACTAGACTGTCCCTTTAAATATCTTGAGCAATACTGAACTCTTTACTATTATATTTAGCAGATATCCACTATTCTGATAAAGTCCTTTTTGTAGGTTATTTCCAGCCAAAAAATGCTTTTTCTGCATTTTTGTTAATTGGCAACTTGCTCTGATAAACATTTTCATCAGCCATATTTTGTGAGTTTGTGATTATTTTTTGGCTGAAACGCATCAATTTGTTACAGTAAGCAGCATTTTTATATATTTATCACTTGAAAAAAATGCTCGGCAGAAAAGGATATCAAGGAAACAAAGTTTTTCAGTAGATCCCGGAGACACAACTATACCATTATTTTATCTATATATCATAATGTGAGAACTCTACAACAGAAAATTTGAAAACATGTATATTTGTTTGAAAATGTTAAAAAAACTTGGTTGTTAATAATAGTGTGTGCTTTTTTAAAAAAAAACATAGTCAAAAGAAGGAGATTTGGGTATAACTTTAATCTGCACATAGGGGCTTGCATGAGTCACTACTCAAATAAATGCACAATTATTCACACCAAGTGATCCCGATTCCCTATTACCACAGTGATCACCTGGCTATTAAAGCTTATATAGAGGCTTGATTTAAAAGAGGGTCTTCTGGGCTTTAAAAGGGTCTTAGGGGTCTAGGCCTTTTTGACGGTCTGTCATAAGTCCCTAGAGACCCCCTTATTAAATAAAATGTTCGCTTTTTTTAATTTAATTTTTTTAAATTGATAACTAACATTATACCCCCAAGACACACATATGACACACATTGGTTATGCAAGACTGGTGAATAAATAATAAACGGCTAGATTACGAGTTTTGCGGTAAGAGCTGCTCGGTACTAACTTACAAGTTATTGTCACCACTCGCTTACCTACAGCGCTGCTATTACAGGTTTACAAAAACCCGGTGTTAGCAGGCAAGAAGTGAGCGTAGAGCAAAATTGAGCTCCATACCGCACTCCAATACCAGCGCTGCGGTGAGCTGAGGTAAGCTGGTTATACGTGCTTGTGCATAGACATCAATGGGTAGAGCCGACTGAAAAAAAGCCTAACACCTGCAATAAAGAAGAGTAAAGCTCCGTAACGCAGCCCCATTGATTCCTATGGGAAAAGAACATTTATGTTTATACCTAACACCCTAACATAAACCCCGACTCTAAACACCCCTAATCTGCCGCCCCAGACATCGTCAACACCTACATTATACTTATCAACCCCTAATCTGCTGCCCTTGACCTGGCCGACACCTACATTATACTTATTAACCCCTAATCTGCTGTCCCCAACATCGCCGACACCTACATAATGTTATTAACCCCTAATCTCCCGCCCCCAATATCGCTGCCACTATACTAAATTTATTAACCCCTAAACCTCACCCTAAATCTAACCCTAACACCCCTAACTTTAATGTAATTAAAGTAAATCTAAATAAAACCTACTATTAATAACTAAATAATTCATATTTAAAACTAAATACTTACCTGTAAAATAAACCCTAAGCTAATAGTTACATTGTATCTAGCTTAGGTTTTATTTTTATTTCACAGGCAAGATTGTATTTATTTTAACTAGGTAGACTAGTTACTAAATAGTTATTAACTATTAACTAAATTACACAAAATAAAAAAAGAAATGATCAGATATTTAAACTAATAACCCTTAATCTAATAGCCCTATCAAAATAAAAAAAGCCCCCCCAAAATAAAAAAACCCTAGCCTAAACTAAACTACAAATAGCCCTTTAAAGGGCCTTTTGTGGGGCATTGCCCCAAAGAAATCAGCTCTTTTACCTGTTAAAAAAAATACAAACAACCCCCCAACAGTAAAACCCACCAACCACACAACCAAATAAAATCCTAACTAAAAAACCTAAGCTCCCCATTGCCCTGAAAAAGGCATTTGGATGGGCATAGCCCTTAAAAGGGCATTTAGCTCTTTTTCTGCCCAAACCCTAATCTAAAAATAAAACTCACCCAATAAACCCTTAAAAAAAACCTAACACTAACCCCCGAAGATCCACTAACAGTTTTTGAAGACCCAACATCCATCCTCAACAAAGCCAGCAGAAGTCCTCAACGAAGCGGCAATCAGCCAATAGGATTGAGCTTCAATCCTATTGGCTGATCCAATCAGCCAATAGGATTGAGCTCGCATTCTATTGGCTGTTCCAATCACCCAATAGAATACGAGCTCAATCCTATTGGCTGATTGGATCAGCCAATAGGATTAAAGCTCAATCCTATTGGCTAAATGCATCAGCCAATAGGATTTTTTCACTTTTAATTCCGATTGGCTGATAGAATTCTATCAGCCAATCGGAATTCAAGGGGCACCATCTTGGATGACGTCATTTAAAGGAGGATTCATTGTTCAAGAAGACGTCGATTGAAGAGGATGCTCCGCACCGGATGTCTTGAAGATGGACCCGCTCCGCGCCGGATGGATGAAGATAGAAGATGCCGTGTGGATGAAGACTTCTGCCGCTTCTTTGAGGACTTCTGCCGGCTTCGTTGAGGATGGATGTTGGGTCTTCAAAAACTGTACGTGGATCTTCGGGGGTTAGTGTTAGGGTTTTTTAAGGGTTTATTGGGTGGGTTTTATTTTTAGATTAGGGTTTGGGTGGAAAAAGAGCTAATGCACATCCAAATGCCCTTTTCAGGGCAATGGGGAGCTTAGGTTTTTAGTTAGGATTTTATTAGGGGGGTTGGTTGTGTGGGTGGTGGGTTTTACTATTGGGGGGCTGTTTATATTTTTTTTTACATGTAAAAGAGCTGATTTATTTGGGGTAATGCCCTGCAAAACGCCCTTTTAAGGGCTATTGGTAGTATAGTTTAGGCTAGGGTTTTTTTATTTTGGGGGGCTTTTTTATTTTGATAGGGCTATTCGATTAGGTGTAATTAGTTTAAATATCTGATCATTTCTTTTTTTATTTTGTGTAATTTAGTGGGTTTTTTTGTAATTTAGCTAATTGTATTTAATTTATGTAATTGGTTTAATTATAGTGTAAGGTTAGGTGTTAGTGTAAGACAGGTTAGATATTATTTTACAGGAAAATTTGTATTTATTTTAGCTAGGTAGTTAGTAAATAGTTAATAACTATTTACTAACTATTCTACCTAGTTAAAATAAATACAAACTTGCCTGTGAAATAAAAATAAAACCTAAGCTAGATACAATGTAACTATTAGTTATATTGTAGCTAGATAAGGGTTTATTTTACAGGTAAGTATTTAGTTTTAAATATGAATTATTTAGTTATTAATTGTAGGTTTTATTTAGATTTATTTTAATTACATTAAAGTTAGTGGGTGTTAGGGTTAGGGTTAGACTTAGGGTTAGGTTTAGAATAGCGACATTGGGGGCGGCAGATTATGGGTTAATAAATGTAGGTAGGTGGCGGTGATGTTGGGGTGGCAGATTAGGGGTTAATAATATTTAACTAGTGTTTGCGATGCGGGAGTACGGTGGTTTAGGGGTTAATATGTTTATTCTAGTGGCGGCAATGTCCGGGCGGCAGATTAGGGGTTAATAATTTTATTTTAGTGTTTGCGATGCGGGAGGGCCTCGGTTTAGGGGTTAATAGGTAGTTTATGGGTGTTAGTGTACTTTTTAGCACTTTAGTTATGAGTTTTGTTACAGCCTTGTAGCGTAAAACTCATAACTACTGACTTTCAGTTTATGGTATGGATCTTGTAGTTTATAGGCTGTACCGCTCACTTTTTGGCCTCCCAGGCAGACTCGTAATACCAGCGCAAAGGAAGTCCCATTGAAAAATTTTGAAAGGTGTGGTAGTTACTTTGTGTTACGGCCAAAAAAGTGTGCGGTACAGCTATACCTGCAAAACTCGTAATACCCGCGGTAGTGAAAAAGAGCCTTAACGCTGCTTTTTTGTCCATAACGCAAAACTCATAATCTAGCCAAAAGAGATTATCTATCTATCTTTTTAAACAATAACAATTCTGTATTGGACTGTCCCTTAAATTTTGACTTATATGTCACTTTAATTCAATACTGTCACACATTTTGCTTCTCTTTTAAACCCCCACTTGCACACTTCACTGGTGCTATTGGTTTCTAGACACTCTGACACTCAATTAAAACGTGTGTTTTAAAGAACTAAGCTCTTTCAGTATAGAAACTGAACCTAATTAATAATGCAAAACCGACATATACTACAGTAGACCCTTTCTTTGGGAGAAGCATAACCGTGTAAAAGGAACAGTCTAGTCAAAATTAAACTTTCATGATTCAGATAGAGAAGCACTTTTAAGCAACTTTATAATTACTCCTATTATCAATTTTTCTCCGTTCTCTTGGTATCTTTATTTGAAAAAGCAAGAATGTAAGCATAATCCGGCCCATTTTGGGTCAGCTCCTGGGTAGCGATTTCTGATTGGTGTCTAAATGTAGCCACCAATCACCAAAGGCTACCCAGGTTCTGAACCATATATGGGCTGACTCCTAAGCTTACATTCAAATAAAGATAGCAAGAGAACAAAGAAAAAATAATAATAGGAGTAAATTAGAAAGTTGCTTAGAATTGCTGCTCTATCTGAATCATGGAAGTTTAATGTTGACTAGACTATCCCTTTAATAGAAGCTGAAACCTGGGTAGCTACTATCACATATAGAAAACTATCACAACTGAGCTCCTCTTGTTCTTCTCCTTTCTTGTTTTACCTGCAAACAATGTTTAACCCCTTAATGACCACAGCACTTTTCCATTTTCTGTCCTTTAAGGACCCAGGGCTATTTTTACATTTCTGCTGTGTTTGTGTTTAGCTGTAATTTTCCTCATACTCATTTACTGTACCCATGCATATTATATACCGTTTTTCTCACCATTAAATGGACTTTCTAAAAATATCATTATTTTCATCATATCTTATAATTTACTATAAAAAAATATTAAATATGCTGAAAAATTGAAAAAAAATACACTTTTTCTAACTTTGACCCCAAAAATCTGTTACACATCTACAACCACCAAAAAAACCCCATGCTAAATAGTTTCTAAATTTTGTCCTGAGTTTAGAAATACCCAATGTTTACATGTTCTTTGCAAGTTATAGGACAATAAGTACAAGTAGCACTTTGCTATTTCCAAACCACTTTTTTTTCAAAATTAGCGCTAGTTACATTGGAACCCTGATATCTGTCAGGAATCCCTGAATATCACTTGACATGTCTATGTATTTTTTTAAAAGACATCTCAAAGTATTGATCTAGGCCCATTTTGGTATTTTTCATGCCAACATTTTCCCCGCCAAATGCGATCAAATAAAAAAATTGTTCACTTTTTAACAAATTTTTTCACAAACTTTAGGTTTCTCACTGAAATTATTTACAAATAGTTTGTGTAATTATTGCACAAATGGTTGTAAATGCTTTTCTGGGATACCCTTTGTTCAAAGATAGCAGACATATATGGCTTTGGCGTTGCTTTTTGGTAATTAGAAGGCCGCTAAATGCCACTGCGCACCACGTGTATTATGCCCAGCAGAGAAGGGGTTAATTAGGGAGCATGTAGGGAACTTGTAAAATTAATTTTAGCTTTAGTGTAGTGTAGTAGACAACCCAAAGTATTGATCTAGGCCCATTTTGGTATATTTCATGTCACTATTTCACCGCCAAATGCGATCAAATAAAAAAAATTGTTCACTTTTTCACAAATTTTAGGTTTCTCACTGAAATTATTTATAAACAGCTTGTGCACTTGTGGCACAAATGGTTGTAAATGCTTCTTTGGGATCCCCTTTCTTCAGAAATAACAAACTTATATGGCATTGGCGTTGCTTTTTGGTAATTAGAAGGCTGCTAAATGCCGCTGCGCACCACCACACGTGTATTATACCCAGCAGTGATGGGGTTAATTAGGTAGCTTGTAGGGAGCTTGCAGGGTTAATTTTAGCTTTAGTGTAGAGATCAGCCTCCAACCTGACACATCCTAAACAGCTCTCTTCCCTCTCCCACCCCACAATTGTCCCCGCAATCTTAAGTCTGCCAGTACTAAAATAAAAGTTTTTTATTCTGCTGTGTAGGATCCCCCCTTAGCCCCCAACTTCCCTGACCCCCCCCCAAACAGCTCTCTAACCCTCCCCCTCTACCTTATTGTGCGCCATCTTGGGTACTGGCATCTGTCTGCCAGTACCCAGTTTACATTAAAATGTTGGCATTTTTTAATATTTTTCTGTAGTGTAGCTTCCCCCCCCTCAAAAACCCACCCCCTCCCAGATCCCTTAGATCAAAATTCTCTCCCACTTTATGTTGTAAAAATGTCTCATAGTGTAGTGTTCCCACCCGCTCCCACCCCCGTGCATGCGCCCGCGTCCGTGCACGCCCCAGGTGACCCTGCCCGCAATCGCGCCCCCCTCTTACTCCTTGATTACATCGATGGCCGGCCACCTACCTCCTACATCAGCTCCCACCCACCAACGATCACGGCCATCGATGTCTGATGCAGAGAGGGCCACAGATAAAATTAAAATGGTTAAAATATGTTATTGCAGGATGCCTCAATATCGAGGCATCACTGCAATAACATGAAAGCGGCTGGAAGCGATCAGGATCACTTCCACTGCTTTCAAAGACCAATGACGTACAGGGTACATCCTTGGTCGTTAAGGACATTTTTTGTAGGACGTACCCTGTACGCCGTTGGTCCTTAATGGGTTAAAGAGACACAAACCCCCAATTTTTTGTTTAGTGATTCAGATAGAGCACACAATTTTAAACAACTTTCCATTTTACTTCTGTTATCAAATTTGCTTTATTCTTTTGGAATCCTTTGTTGAAAAGCATACATAGATAGTTTCAGAAGCTGAGAGGTAGTTGCTGATTGGTGGCTGGACATATATGCCTGTTTTGATTGGCTTACAATGTGTTCAGTTAGTGCATACAATTTTAAACAACTTTCCAATTTACGTCTGTTATCAAATTTGCTTTATTCTCTTGGTATCCTTTGCCAAATCAGCAGCAATGCACTACTGGGAGTTAGTTGAGCACTGATGAGCCAATAAAAAGACAGTCCAATTTTTCATTATAGCAGCACCAGTGCACAGGTGAAGTAATCAGCTGATCAATAACCATGGTTACCAACTTGCTCCCACCCATCAGCTGATTATTTTACCTGTGCACTGGTTCAGCTATATAATGAAAACCTGGACTGTTGGAGGTACTTGAGGGCCGCGGTTGAGAAACAATGATCTACAGGACTCAACCAAACCATTACAAATACATAAATATATCAGTAATAACACTGAAATAAATTAATAAAAACAAAAAGGTTGACATTTTGTAATCAATAGTAGGATTTACTTGACCTGGCAGCCATTTTTTAAAATAACCACACATTGTCATGTTATTCTGGAGGAATATGGAAACAAAGGCTGCAATGTGATCTTCATTCGTAACAAACTTTAGTGCGCTTGATGTTTTATTGATAACCGTAAACCATCTATAATCATAAGTTTACCCTACATAATATTTGACACTGAGCATTTATTCCAATTACCTACATTCTTACAATCTCTAAATTGCAAAATTGCATCAAAGAGATACAAAAATAAATGTGTAAAAAAAAAACTGATCAAAAAGCTTTCAGTTAAATTTGAATAAAGAAATGCACTTAGTTCTTTAAACTATTAAATATATTTTCATGTTAATCAAATTTGACAAAATAAATTTCACATGTCTTCAAGTAGTATTAAACTTGAGTGAATTTGTCTGTAAAATGCATTGAAGACGGAAAACAAATAAATCAATTTTGTAATAGATGACAGTAGCTTTGTGCCGGCCAATACTTTACTGCAGTTTAACCAAGTAGCTGAATTTAACCTGTAGGTGTCTCTGTCCATCTGTTCATCATGATTACTCATTTCTGTCTTCACAAAGTCCTGACTTGACAGCCATAACCTTTGTCATGAAGCAATGATCTATTGGTACAGTTGCAAAGATGAAGATTTCTTCAAGAACAAAATCCAAAGGTACAGCATTTGTATTGCTAGAAAACTAATTACTGTTGCAACCATGACAGACAAGCAGCTCACTGCATCTTATATCTTAGGTAATGTGTCTATAGAAATCTGAATTATTGCAGTTTTAAACTTCTGGTTAAAAAAAGAACAGTTTATGCCACACTTGCTCTTTTTAAGAAAGTCTATCTTGCTGAAAGAGTAGTAATTAAAGGAACAGATCCAATTTAAAAAAAAACACTTTAAAATGTACTTCTATTATCTAATGTGCTTAATTATTTAGTTATCCTTTGTTGAAAAGCATAGCTAGGTAGGCTGAACATTTAAAATGTTCAGCCACCAATTAACAAATAGCATCCAGGTGTTGAGCCTACCTAGCTATGCTTTTCAACAAAGGATGCCTAAATAATGAAGCAAATTTGATAATAGAAGTAAATTGGAAAGTTGTTTAAAATGGTATGCCTTATCTGAATCACAAAATAAAAAAGGGGTTTCCTGTCCCTTTAAATTATACATTGCACCAAAAAGGTTAATTTAAAGGGATATGAATCACTTGAAAGTGATTCGGCATAGCTGTAAAAAGCTGACTAGAAAATATCACATGCAAATCTCTATAAAAAAAGAAAATAAGATATTTTACCTCAATCTTTCCTCACAAAGGCATCGCGCAAGCACAGTCACTTTATTTTCTTCATCAGTTTAATGGAATTAGAAACCCAAATAATGGGCTAGATTACAAGTGGTGTGCATATTACGAGTTGAAAGTAAACATGTTCGCTCAAGAAAATTATACAAGGAGTTTTTCATGGTGCACAGGTATCAGATGACAATGTACAAGCAAATGCAATCAGCAATGTAAAAATCTAATCATCAAATATATTCACAAAGATTGACTAAAGTGCTATGTATCACCAAAAGTGAAATAAGAGAAGTATTGCTGTTTGCTATTTTAATAGCCTGGGGAAAAAAACTATTTAGAAAACGGTTTGTCCTAGTTTGTAAAACTCTCAACCTTGGCTTACGATAAAAAGAAAAACAATAACCAGGGTGAGATGAATCAGATAAAAAATTCCTGACTCTCTTGTCATCCTTATTCACCCTTGAAAAGTAAATGTCCTTAAGAGAAATAAATTGACAACTAAAATGATTTTTTTTTCCTTCACCAAATCCATCTTATTCTGTGCGTCGGGTTTCAGTCGTGCACAAACTTTTTACTTTCAACTTATAATACAAGGGCAACCAAACGCGTGCAAAAAGCCTCCTTCTAACTAAGTTAACTTGCGAGCGGGAGAGCAAAATACACTCCTCTCGTAATCTGGCTCATTGTCTTTTGATTCAGGCAGAGAATACAATCTTATAAACGTTTCCAATTCACTTATATTATCAATAGTGATGTCGCAAATAGTTCGCCGGCGAATAGTTCCCGGCGAACATAACTTGTTCGCGTTCGCCGCGGCGGGCGAACATATGCGATGTTCGATCCGCCCCCTATTCGTCATCATTGAGTAAAACTTTGACCCCGTACCTCACAGTCAGCAGACACATTCCAGCCAATCAGCAGCAGACCCTCCCTCCCAGACCCTCCTACCTCCTGGACAGCATCCATTTTAGATTCATTAGGAAGCTGCATTCTTAGTGAGAGGAGGGACAGTGTAGCTGCTGCTTATTTTATAAGGAAATCGATAGCTAGGCTAGTGTATTCAGTGTCCACTACAGTCCTGAAGTACTCATCTGATCTCTGCTGTAAGGACAGCACTCCAAAAAGCCCTTTTTAGGGCTAGAACATCAGTCTGCTTTTTTTTTTCCCTGTGTAATCTAATTGCAGTTGCCTGCCTGCCAGCGTGTGTGTCAGGATCACAGCGTATACTGTGCCCACTTGCCCAGTGCCATCACTCATATCTGGTGTAACAGTAGTGTACATTTAAAAGAAACAACACTTTTTTGACTGTGAAATAATAGCAGTCAGTTTCCTTCATGCATGTGCGTTTCAGTGCCTGACAGGGCACAGTGTCCCCCCAGTGCAACTCATATCTGGTGTAACAGTAGTGTACATTTAAAAATATATATATATATTTTGACTGTAATAGATTGAATAGCAGTTAGTTGTCTGCAAGCATGTGTGTCAGGCCTACAGCGTCTACTCTGCCAACTTCTGCCAGTGCACAGTGCCACTCATATCTGTTGTCACAGTAGGTTGCACGCATAGTACCACTAATCGAAAAAAAAATGACAGGCAGAGGCAGGCCACCCCGCAGGGGCCGTCGTGTTCGTGGTGCTGTGATTCTCGTTGGCCCTAGAATAATGCCCAGTGTTCAGAGGCCACGTACCCCAAACTCAAACAGTTCTGAGGACATAGTTGACTGGCTAACACAGGACAACCAATCTTCTACAGCTTCCGCTCGGAGCCTTGACGCACCATCCTCCTCCAGCTTAGCTTCGGGCACCTCTCAAGTTACCACTCGCCCGCCTGCCGCCACTACCAACACTAGCACCACAGCTGCTTCACTTGATCTGTCAGAGGAGTTATTTACACATGAGTTGGAAGAAATGAGTGATAGTGATGCGCAACCATTATTGCCAGAGGATGTAGATAACAGGGATATGTCTCAGTCAGGCAGCATTAGACACATGGACGTACGGTGTGATGATGATGATGTTGTACCCGCTGCTGCTTCCTTTGCTGAGTTGTCAGATACAAGTGAAGCGGTTGATGATGACTAGGCGTCCGTGGATGTAACATGGGTGCCCGCTAGAAGAGAAGAAGAAGAGGGGGAAAGTTCAGATGGGGAGACAGAGAGGAGGAGGAGACGAGTTGGAAGCAGGGGGAAGTCGTCGCAAGGAGCTAGTGGCACAGTCAGACAGCATGCATCGGCACCCGGTGTCAGCCAGACAGCATGCCAATCAACGCATGCTGTTGCCACCACCAGAATGCCGTCATTGCAGAGCTCAGCAGTGTGGCATTTTTTTGTGTAAGTTTTCTCTGTGAAAAAAATCACAAAAAGACAAAGGCGCCTCCTAGTGTAATACAGTTGGTGAAAGAGATTTGATAGGTAATCAAAAAGGTACTCACAAGTGGAGCAGCACCCAATTGTGCTAAATCAAACAGACTGGGATCTCACAGTGTCCCAGCTCACTGACACTGCAAGGAAACTGGTTTCTCCAATGTCTTGCCGGACTGACAGAGCTCAGACTCTCACAAAGAGGTTTACATAAAACCAAATTTTATTAATAAAATAAAAATCTCAGTGTCTCATGACACTAGATATTAAAAGAGATTTTTATTTTATTAATAGCTTGTTCTTTTAATATCTAGTGTCATGAGACACTGAGATTTTTATTTTATTAATAAAATTTGGTTTTATGTAAACCTCTTTGTGAGAGTCTGAGCTCTGTCAGTCCGGCAAGACATTGGAGAAACCAGTTTCCTTGCAGTGTCAGTGAGCTGGGACACTGTGAGATCCCAGTCTGTTTGATTTAGCACAATTGGGTGCTGCTCCACTTGTGAGTACCTTTTTGATTACCTATCAAATCTCTTTCACCAACTGTATTTCACTAGGAGGCGCCTTTGTCTTTTTGTGATCTTTTTCACAGAGAAAACTTGCTCTTAGATCCTGATTTCCCTGACAAAGCAGCGGACTCCAGTCATCATCTGTGTTCCTGATCATTGATCATCCTGGTATTTGATCACATTCATCATTTGGGACTATACCCACCCCAATTGGGACATTTACCATCTATATAACATTGCAGAAGAAGACAGCATTTCCAGATAAGAACCTTTCAGGAATTTCTTATTACTGTATTTGTTATTATTTGTGTTGTATCCTATGTTTCTCATAGTCCCATATTTATAAGAATTGTTTCATTTTTGTTTACATTATTCCGTATAGTATATTTTATTATAGTTATTATATGTAATATCTTGTTCTCTTCTCTCTTAGCCTATTTACATAGTAATCATATAAGGTCCTGTGCGCCCCCTAGTAGTAACACACCCTTAGTGTTACTGATTGTTTCATTTTTTTGTGTGTCTGCCTCTGACAACAGCGATGCCATTTGCAACCTGTGCCAAAAGAAACTGAGTCGTGGGAAGTCCAACACCCAATTAGGTACAACTGCTTTGCGAAGGCACATGACCGCACATCACAAACGCCTATGGGATCAACACATGAGTAGAAGCAGCACACAAACTCAAAGCCGCCATCCTCCTCCTGGTCCAGCATCTTCAGCCACGTCAACCACTGCTGTCCTCCTTTCCTGCTCTCAACCATCCGCCACTCCGTGTCTCGCCTTGAGCAGTTCCTGCTCATCTGCCCACAGTCAGGTGTCTGTCAAGGACATGTTTGAGCGTAAGAAGCCAATGTCACAAAGTCACCCCCTTGCCCGGCATCTGACAGCTGGCTTGTCTGAACTCTTAGCCCGTCAGCTTTTACCATACAAGCTGGTGGAGTCTGAGGCATTCAAAAAATTTGTAGCTATTGGGACACCGCAGTGGAAGGTACCCGGCCGAAATTTCTTTGCACAAAAGGCAATCCCCAACCTGTACTCGATTGTGCAAAAGGAAGTAATGGCATGTCTGGCACACAGTGTTGGGGCAAGGGTCCATTTGACCACTGATACCTGGGGGGGTAGTTATCAACGTGTCTACTTTTCCTGCCTTCGCCGGCCCAATACGCCCGCCTAAGCTCACCTCACATCGCCGCCGCGGACCAGCAAAAATTCGCCTAAGTTATCAAAAAAGGAGCGATGAACCCCTTGACTACTGGGTGTGCAGGCTTGACCTGTGGCCTTAGCTATCCCAATTTGTGATAGAACTTCTGGCCTGCCCCGCTTCAAGTGTCCTGTCAGAAAGGACCTTCAGTGCAGCAGGAGGTATTGTCACTGAGAAGAGAAGTCACCTAGGTCAAAAAAGTCTAGATTACCTCACCTTTATTAAGATGAATGAGGGATGGATACTGAAGGGACTGACAGTGGGTGATACATTCGACTAAAAAAGGCCTGATGAGATGAGCTGCCTTGGGCTAAAAATGGTCCACACGCTGCTGTATTTTATCTCTGAATGCCGGGTGACTTGCGTGACTTATCCGCCACCAACTAGGGTTCAAGCCGCAATGTTTTAGGGCACTTTCTGCCTGGGGAACACACATAAATTTTTCTGGCCGCTGCTACAGCAGCGGCTGCAACAATACCTAATTTTTCCGGCATGTGTACATGCCTAATTTTTCTGGCCTCTGGTGCTGCACTGTGGCTTCAAAAACCAAACCAAAAAAAAGGCACATAACAGGGATTAAACTGATAGGAATAGTACTACTTAACACACCACTCATATCTGGTGGCACATTAGATTGCACGCGCAGTGCCCCAAATTTGAAGTAGGAGGTCCGACCAAGCATCTTTTTCCATCTCCCATTTCCTAAAATCGATGCCATATACACGTCCCCTGATAGGGGACGTAACAGGGATTAAACTGATAAGAATAGAACTACTTAACACACCACTCCTATCTGGTGGCACATTAGATTGCACACGCAGTGCCCTAAATTTGAAGTAGGAGGACCGACCAAGCATCTTTTTCCATCTCCTGGTTCCTAAAATCGATGCCATATACACGTCCCCTGATAGGGGACGTAGCAGGGATTAAACTGATGAGAATAGTACTACTTAACACACCACTCCTATCTGGTGGCACATTAGATTGCATGCGCAGTGCCCCAAATTTGAAGTAGGAGGACTGACCAAGCATCTTTTTCCATCTCCCGGTTCCTAAAATCGATGCCATATACACGTCCCCTGATAGGGGACGTAACAGGGATTAAACTGATAAGAATAGAACTACTTAACACACCACTCCTATCTGGTGGCACATTAGATTGCATGCGCAGTGCCCCAAATTTGAAGTAGGAGGACTGACCAAGCATCTTTTTCCATCTCCCGGTTCCTAAAATCGATGCCATATACACGTCCCCTGATAGGGGACGTAACAGGGATTAAACTGATAAGAATAGAACTACTTAACACACCACTCCTATCTGGTGGCACATTAGATTGCATGCGCAGTGCCCCAAATTTGAAGTAGGAGGACCGACCAAGCATCTTTTTCCATCTCCCGGTTCCTAAAATCGATGCCATATACGCGTCCCCTGATAGGGGACGTAACAGGGATTAAACTGATAGGAATAGTACTACTTAACACACCTTATAATAACACAGATAGAGGCAATGCAGAGAGAGGAGTCTGAAGAAGATGAGTCAGAGGAGGAAGGTGGCTTTGAGGAGGTGGAAGACCAAACACAGCAGGCGTCCCAGGGGGCTTGTTGTCACCTTTCGGGGACCTTTGGTGTTGTACGTGGCTGGGTGGAGGAAGAGACCTTCAATGACATCAGTGAGGACAAGGAACGGGACATGGCTAGCTTGGTATCCAACCTTGTGCAAATGGGGAGTTTGCGGCTGTGCAAATGGACTGTTTGCGGTGCGTTAAACGGGGAGTTTGGTCTGTCACTGTGAAGTGGGCGTAACCCTTACACTACCTGATCGATACAACATGATGTTTTAAAGCACGTTATTCCAAACAATTTAGGAATGTTAGGTGATTTATGCCCTTTATGGATTAAAACCAGACTCTGCATCAACTATGTAATTTTCCATAGGAGTTTTGCCATGGATCCCCCTCCGGCATGCCACAGTCCAGGTGTTAGTCCCCTTGAAACAACTTTTCCATCACTATTGGGGCCGGAAAGAGTCCCTGTGGGTTTTAAAATTTGCCTGCCTATTGAAGTCTATGGCGGTTCGCCCGGTTCGCCTGTTCGCAAACTTTTGCAGAAGTTCGTGTTCGCCATTCGCGAACGCAAAATTTTATGTTCGCGACATCACTAATTATCAAATTTGTTTTGTTACAATGTTATTCTTTGTTGAAGAGAGAGGTACAAGGAAATAATTATAAGCATGCTCAAAGGTTTGTTTTCAGGAGACCATTTAAACAGTTTAAACATGTTTAAAGTCAGGGGAAGCTCGTAGTTTTAAAGGTTTTTGGGGCAAAAAACTCACTTCCTGATAACTCCCCGAATTTCACCACTCTTGGCTCTTACCCAGAAAAAAAAGAGGATGGAGAAGCACATAAGATACCTCATAGTGTAGTTTGTATGTATTTACTAACAGGGGATTAACTATAAACGTATAAATATATCAGTCATTCATTTGTAGAAAATATTTCTCTCTTTCCTCTACAATTTTAAACACACTCACATACAGGAATAACAATAACAAGATGGTATATAGTTAAACCATCCAATAGGAGGCGCTATGATAAACTGGCTGCTGGTAATCAAACGTATAACCAATAAGGGCTATAAAATGTCAGCAGAGTCCAAAATACTTTATGCCCCAACACAGAGAAAGAAAGTGTATACTTAGATAACAAAATCCAAAACTAAGTCGGGTAAGAATCTTCCGGATGGCTGGAAACTTCAGTTGTCAATACCAATGACTGCACTCTTTTGCACAATAGATGTGGTAGCTCTATAAAAGGAAGAAAAAACAAAAGAGGCAAAGCATGTGTGTATCACTCAGATAAAAAGAATAAAGGGAGTACAGATAAGTGCAGGGCACTCACATATAGTGAAGGCACTCAGTTGTGCCTCTAACAGTAGCCCAGCTCGCTGAACTCCGGCAAGGCAGGAACCAATTCCTCTATGTCAGGTACACATAGGAAGGAAAGACTAAAAGAGGCACCGCATGTGTGTATCAGGCAAATAAAAAGAATGGGGGGAGTACAAATAAGTGTAGGGTACTCATAGTAAAGGCACTCAATTGTGCTAAATGATATAGGCTGGACCTTTAACAGCAGCGAGCTGGGCTACCGTTAAAGGTCCAGTCTGTATGATTTGGCAAAACTGAGTGCCTTCACTATATGTGAGTACCCTGCACTTAACTGTACTCCCCTTATTTTTTTTTATCTGAGTTTTTTTTACATATTTATACCATAAAATGCCTAAATTATCAATGGGGCCGTATACCTGTTTCCGCGTGAGCCTTCAGGCTTGCTGGAAACAGGAGTGAAGAAGACTTCAATCCACCTGATCGTATACGATCGGGTTGATTGACACCCCCTGCTAGCGGCTGATTGGCCGTAAATCTGCAGGGGTCAGCAATACACAAGCAGTTCACCAGTTCATGCTGTTGGCATTCAGCGATGTCGGGCGGACATGATCCGCTACAGCGGATCATGTCTGTTCGACAAATGATAAATCTGTCCCATTTTATTTCTCTCTCCATCTTTATCTACTATTCACTATTCCGTCTTTCTCTGTTCCTTTGCCTCTACTTCCCTCCCCCCCCCCATTATCAACCCCCTATATCTCCCCCTGATCCCTTTTCTATCTTGCAATCTCTACCCTCCTCACCTCCATTTTGTTTTCTCTTGCTATTCTGCTCTATAACAAAGATGACTGAAGCTTATATTTTACTTGGGACAGTTAAAAAGAAAAAAACATTTTTTTTTTCTAATAATGTAAAGCCCCAGCCCTTCACTGAACCATTAAAACCACAAGATATACTAATTATAGGAGAAAAAGGAAAGAGAACATAGAATCAGAATTGCATAAAAACGTGTATGGGCGAATGTTTCTAAAAATTCGAAATTTAAAATGAATTTTGATACATTTGTTCGTTCGTATCGAATTACGAATGTTTATATAACATTCTAACATTATATTTTCGAATTTTCTTTTTCGAATTTTTCAATAAAATTCGAAAATATTTGTTTGAATAATAGAATGTTTAGCTATGTATTCATTCAATTTCGAAATGTAATATTCAAATTTGAATGTGACATTCGAATACGAATGTGACATTCAAATTTGAAATAGTATTTCTAGTCTACAACTGTGTTTAATAAATGTAATATTCAAATTTGAATGCTGCATTCGAATTCGAATGTCACATTCGAATTTGAAATCGTATTTCTAGTCTAATACTGTGTTTTATAAATGTAATATTCGAATTCGAATGTGACATTCGAAATAGTGTTTCTAGTCTACAATTGTGTTTTATAAATGTAATGTTCGATTTCGAATGTGATATTCAAATGTAACATTCGAATTCGAATATGACATTCGAATTTGAATGTGACATTCAAAAACTGTAAATAACATTCAAAAATCGAATTTTTAAGAATATTCGTTCTTATCAACATTCTATTTTGTAAATCAAATTTCTACAATAACATTCGTTCTAACATTCGAATTCGGATATAAACACATTCGCCCGTCCCTAGTATGGACAAGCCTTGACTGCTGCTGTCTGGTACATTTTTTTAAAGTATTTGTTTGCCTAAAAATATTACCATTCTATATGGGAATAAAAACCATAAAGATTATGTAAAAAAATAAGAGTGGGAAAAAATATATTTTTATTTTTGGAGAATTGTAAATAGTGGGGCAGATTTAATTCTGCCCATATGGACAAATCTTTACTGTTTAAACTAGTTATTTGTGTGCAGTGCATTAATTGCTGATTCTAATGCCACATTAATTACTTCATATGTAGCATACAAACGATCAATTAGCAATTTAGTCCCTGAATTACAAGGCATTGTGCTGTAGAACTTAGTCAAAATATGATGCTTAACAACCAATATTCTTGACTATTAATATCATGTAAGTGATGGCTAAAGCTATTTACGTGCTTATGGTGCAGGCAAAATAAAGGCAATTTTGCTTGACATTTCAATAATGCACTTTAATAATAAAGGACACGAATAAGCACATATACATGTATTAAGTAGGTACATAAACTGCTATTAACCATGTCACATGCATTACATCTGATTTCAGGGTAATGGTATGCTAATGAGTACCCATGATGCATTTCTTTAACATAGATTCCATTACACTTAGGCTTAATGTATAACACAGCTATTAAATCAGAAATGCACAGCCCCATGCAAATGTATTCTTGTCAAAACCATAAACATATGTACTTATACCACATAACATATTACATATTGGCAGCTGTGTTTAGCAGTGAATGTTTGGCTTTGCATAGTCTTTACTTGACAGGCAAAAGGGCTGATGTTCTGGGATCTTCTGAGAAGCTTAGCCCTCTGCTGACAGAATCTGCCCCCAGAGACCCTAACACTCATCTCCCTACCCCATTAGCAGCACACAAATTCTAGTAAGTTCTTACACAGGGAAGCTGCGTGTGAGGTTTTATACAGCGTGGGGAGAAAATGGCAAAGTGATAAAAGATTCACTGTCTGTGACCTGCAGATTTCTGTGAGGGTGAGACAGTAATGGACCTTCTCAACTGGTGCAAAACTTTTTTGGGCCCCCTAGGGTCGCTATATATGGGGACACATACTAAAAATACATATGTCAGAGTTCTTATAATGGAAGATTATTCAAATATGTCTTTGAACAGCCCCTGACATGTATTTTACATAAGTGTCCTCCTTTAAATAGGCAAGATGGCAACCCTAGGCCCCCCAAAGTTAACCAAAGTAATGAGCAATAGTAATAATATAAATACTTCTTTGTACTGTGATGTATAATGATTTGAGTATCTATAAACTGATGAGTATGCTGTACAGTATAATAATAATGAGTATCTGTACACAGATAATGACCACATAGGCACACGCCTATGTATAAACAGGCTGCTATGGGCCCCCATAATATTTGGGCCCTGGTGCCACTACACCGAGTGCACTAATAGTAGTTCTGCTCCTGGGGTGAGAGAATTTGCAAGAGAGTTGCAAGTCACTGTCTGTGTAAGGTTGTAATATGGAAAACAGTAAGAAAATGAGACAGTGACCTGCCTCTCTCTTTAAACGGACGTGAATCCCAATTGTTTCTTTCATGATTCAGACAAACATACAGTTTTAAAAAAGCTTCAAATTTACTTATTTGATCAAATTTGGTTAGTTCTCATGTTATTCTTTGTTGAATGAGTACCTAGGCAGGTAGTGTGCACACGTCTAGGGCACTCCATGGCAGGAAAAAGTGCTGCCTTCGAGAAAATGTATAACATTGTTGCAAAACTACTGCACTATAGTGCTGTAGCCACGTGCCACAGTAAAATGTATACCTGAGGGGACACATGGCTATTCCCCAGTCATATCATATCAGTGGAAACAATACAGACTCGTAATTATGCAGCCTGTATTTCAGGGGCAGAACTACCATTGGTGCAGCAGGTACAAAGGCACCAGGGCCCAATCGCTGTGTGTGGGGGGGTCATAACAGCTAGTCCATACAAAATACATGTGCAGGATGTGCACAATCCTAATGCAGGGGAGACTTTTATTAGTGCAGGTTGCATGTACTGATTGGCCGCAAATTTGCAGAGGGCGGCATTGCACCAGCAGTTCACAAGAACTGCTTGTGCAATGATAAATGCTGACAGCGTATGCCACAATGGAAAAGCCAGAATAGAAATGCTGGGTACTACAGAGAATTAAACTGGGCATACGCGGAGGTGATATTGAAAACAAACTACTCAAAGTAGAGCGCAAATGGATCTTCTGGTTACAAACCATGTCCCCTTTGGGGAGGAATGAACAAATCAGTTAAAGTGCCTTTTTATGATAATCTATCTCTAAACAGCAACTACTAAGTATTTCAGATTTGATAGGAATACTATACCATCTGGACCTTTTGGTATTTTCCTTCTTTTCCTTCCCTAAGAAGTGCTAAATAACTATTGATTTAATTGCTAATTAGATCACCTATTTATTCCTGAACCTTTCTCTATTGTATAAATGGTATCAACATGTGACTAATATAGTTAAACATTTGATAATCTTTGAGCTAGATATATCTCCAGTCCCATAGAAATGACTTATTTATGATACTCGCCATAAGAAACTAAAATTAGACGTTTGGATAGGATGACATGATATTTTTTTTTATGGACAGAGACCAATATGAGTTAATATATTGAATAATAAAAAGTATTGAAAGTATCCTAAATAATATACATAGATATAGACCATATGTGATCAAGATGCACTTTGTGGAATATATAATGCATTATTGCATTCTTTTCAGTAACATCCTAACGATAAGACATCTACGTTTAATTTCTAATAACTAACCTTTTAATCATATATTTGTGCACTTATCATGATATTTTTACCATATGCAAACCATTCAAATAGACTGTGCGTGACCGCACAAAAGTATATGGATTCTTTGCCCACAATCTGGATAAGTACAAATGCGATATGCACATATATTTGTGCACTTATCATGATATTTCCACCATATGCAAACTATGTGAATAGACTGTGCGTGACCGCACAAGAGTATATGGATTTTTTTCCCACGATTGGGCTAAGTACAGATGCGATGTGTACAGGGTAACCCTGTCACATCAATACGTGTCCTGATTGGTTGAGGCCTGAGAGTGTGCGTCAAAACAACGAATAATCAGATTGGTGCCAACACCCCTTGCCTTAGCCAATCAAATTGACACCTCCTCTGTCCAGTGTGTCACTCGGTTAGTGACGCTCTGTTTCGCAAATCCTATTGGTTGCCTGATGAATTAAAGAGTAGAGATCGGGGGCGGACGGTGCCTTTGAAAAAGCAGTTGCGAAACGCGCATCAGGCGTTTGCACTGCTCCCTGTCTGTGTTCATTATAATTAATGTATTTTCATAACCGCTGACCACTTTATGCGGTTCCTATTGTATCACAACATTGGAGCACAATATAGTTTGAGCTTTGCTTTGATAGTTGTAGTCTTGGTAGCGTTAAAAACATGGTAATAAACGGTAAATAATCCCAGCCCTTTTCGCTGTGAAATTTATAGCTTTACATTTATGCTACATACATGAGAACAATTCTTATATTACAACATAGCTTAAACTTAATTTCTGGTAGCGATAACAACGGTAATAATCGATAATAGGTACCAGCCACTTTGGCTGCAGATTCTTTAGTATTATTTTTATGCTACCCATTGTAATCTTGTAATCTTGGTAGCTTTAAAATTACGGTAATAAACGGTAAATAGTACCAGCCATTTTTGCTGTGGACTTAATAGTTTTATATTTATGCTACCTACATGAGAGCTATCCTAGTATCTCAACATAACTTAAGCTTAATTTAAGAGTTGGAGTTCTGGTAGTTTCAATAAAGGTAATATACATTAATAGTTATCAGCCACTTTTGCTGCAGATTTATTAGCTTAATATTTTCGCTACCTACATGTGACTTACCACCTGTATATCTGCTGATATGCTTTCTTTGTGATAACCGGGTTGGGATTTAATAGTATACCTTCATACACTCAGGGAACAGTCATCCTTATGTTTTTTAGTTGTTTTTAAATGTCTGTGTATTCACCTTTTTTATACATTATGAGTAAAAGTTAAGTTTTAATTATCAATCTGGTGACCCCATCTTCTCTCTTAGTTATGGTACAACATATCACCCCCAATAGTATTTCAAGTGTTCCATAATAGTGCTTCTTTCATTCTACTTCTTTAGTAATTCAATATATAATAACTAGGCACTGCCCTACCTTATGTATAAGTTACTATAGGAGGGATCTGGGAGTATGTTCGCTTACCCTTGTCTCTCTGATTTAATTATCAGGGAATTTCCTTGTTAGATCCGGCATTAAGCCAGATTGTTCACATTGTGCCCTCTATTTTGATTCTCGCTCCAACCCTACAATTAAAGGGACACAAAACCTAATTGTTTTAGGTTTGCCCACAAACTCACAGCTGGGACGACTTGCACAAATCATGGTGCAAGAAGTCTGCAGCAAATGACCTGAAGGTAACCTGTGCTGCTAGGGTTAAAGGGACAGTAAACAAACAAAACAAAAATCCCCCCTTCTTTACACGTACCCTGATAAGCCATTGGAAGTGCACCCCACTTCTGATAGATGGCTTTTTTAAAGTTGGAATTGTTGCATTGTTAAATTTGTCATTTCTTCAAACCACCCATTCTGTCCAGCTGCGCAGTGTGCACACTCTCATTTTCTCTGTCAGTTAGAGGAATAGGGAAGCCTTGTGCTATAGGACCATGTACTCTCCAGCTTCTATAGAGCTATGTTTACACTTCTGATTCATGTACTGTCTGCAGATGAACAAGAGGGCTGTTGTTAAGTTTAAGGTCAGGGTTAAGGTTAGGTTTAGCTTTTCAGCTAGGGTCAGGAATGGAGTTAGAGTTAGGGTTTAGTCTAGAGCACTGGTTTTGTCCTCAAGCCTCCCTAACAGTCCACATTTTGAGGATAATTGAACCTTAGCAGAGGTGAAATAATCAGCTGGTTATTTTACCTGTTCTCACCCAAAGTAATCCTGAAAACCTGGCCTGTTGTGGAGGTCTGAAAACCAGTGGTATAAAGCTAGGATTAGGGTTAATGTTAATAAGTGTTACAGATACTGTAGGATTAGGGTTAAGTTGAATTCTATGGTTAGGACCAGGGATGAGTCATGAGTTGGTTTAAGGAAAGAGCTAAGGTTAAGGGTAAGATTAAAGATAGATCTAGGGCTTGAATTAGGTTCATTGTGTGGGCCAGGGCAAGGGTTAGTGCAGGGTCCCTACTACTTAAAGCTCTGGTTATAGTAGGGAGGGATTAGAGTAACGGCTAGGATTACTGTTAGATTTAAAGCTAGGGTTAGGGTTTTGATAGGTCCAAGAGCTAGGGATAGGGTAGAGATGGGAATAGAGTTAGCACTATGTTTATGTCTAGCAATATGTTTAGGGATATGAATAGGAATAGTCATAGTGTTATATTTAGAACTAGGGTTAGGGTTAGAGCTATAGTTAGGAATAATGCTAGAGTTAGTGTTAGGATCAGTGTTAGGGCATGGGTTAAATTTAGGATTAGGTACAAGGTTAGGTTTAGGGATAGGGTTAGACTGAGAGTAGGTTTAGGGTTAGTATTAGGGCTACGCTCATGGGTAGGGCTCAGGTGAGAACTATGTTTTTTAATGCTAGAGCCAGGGGTTGCATTAGGGTTAAAGGGACATGAAACCCAAATGTTTTCTTTCATGAGTCAAATAGAGAATACAGTTTTAAAAAAAGTTAAAAATGTACTTCTATTATCAGATTTGCTTCGTTTTCATGTTATTCTTTGTTGAAGAGATATCTAGATAGGAAGTATGCACGTGTCTGGAGCACTACATGACAGCAAATAGTGCTGTCATCTAGTGCTCTTTCTTTCTTTTGTGAGCGTCGGGTTGTGTTCGGGTTGGGTTCGTATTATGAGTTGAAAGTAAACTGTTTTCGCTTGCTCGCTAACCTGAAGAGTGAAAAGAGGCAAACTATATAAAGAAT